>NC_084802.1:23421449-23723168 GCF_963169125.1 Humulus lupulus | reverse complement strand
AAGTCCGACTAGCATAGTATATAGTTCGAAATACCTTATCCACTCGCTGCCCAAGAACCGCTCCAACCGCATAATCACTAGCATCGCACATAAGCTCAAATGGAAGTTCCCAATTAGGAGTACATACTATCGGCGCTGAAATGAGCTTCTCCTTGAGAGTCTTGAAAGCAGCCAAACAATCATCATTAAAATCAAACAGAACCCCATTCATCAACAAGTTAGACAGCGGCTTTGAGATCTTAGAGAAGTCTTTGATAAATCTCCGATAAAACCCCGCATGGCCCAAGAAACTCCTCACTCCTTTAACTGAAATTGGCGGTGGCAAATTCTCTATGGTGGAAATCTTGGCACGATCCACTTCAATTCCTTTCTTAGAAATTTTGTGCCCCAATACAATGCCTTCACTAACCATAAAATGGCACTTTTCCCAATTAAGCACCAAATGCGACTCCTCACACCTTCTCAACACCATCTCCAAATTCATCAAACACATGTCAAAAGAGGACCCATAAACCGAAAAATCATCCATAAAAATTTCAATCCCTTTCTCAACCATGTCAGAGAATATTGCCATCATGCACCGTTGAAACGTGGCTGGTGCATTACACAACCCGAATGGCATCTTCCGAAAAGAAAAAGTCCCATAAGGACACGTAAAAGTTGTCTTTTCTTGGTCCTCCGGTGCAATTACGATCTGGTGATAGCCCGAGTACCCATCTAAAAAACAATAGTAATTATGCCCCGCCAATCTATCCAACATTTGATCAATGAAAGGCAAAGGAAAATGATCTTTCCTCGTTGCCTTATTCAATTTCCGATAATCAATACATATCCTCCACCCCGTCACTGTCCTAGTTGGAATCAATTCATTGCTTTCATCCTTTATCACCGTCATACCCCCTTTTTTCGGTACCACTTGCACTGGGCTTACCCAAGCACTATCAGAAATTGGGTAAATCATCCCAGCATCCAACCACTTCAAAATCTCTTTCCTCACCACTTCTTTCATTGTTGGGTTAAGCCTTCTTTGAGCGTCGATAGTCGGTTTCGCCTCATCTTCCATCAGAATTCTATGCATGACTGTTGATGGACTAATTCCTCTTATATCAGCCAAAGTCCACCCTATAGCAATTTTATGAGCCCGTAACACCCTCAACAATTTCTCCTCCTCTACCTCCGAAAGAAATGATGAGACTATAACTGGAAGAGTCTCTTTCTCCCCAAGATAAGCATAACGAAGGTGGTCTGGTAAAACCTTTAACTCTAATACAGGTGGCTTCTGAATCGATGGTACTGGTCTGTCTGGTCCTGCCCCCAACTCTTCAAATTTCTTATGTTTCCAAGGCTCAGCTGATTTTATCCAAGTTAAGTAACTCATCACCTCTTCATTCTCCTCACCATCTACATCATCAACTGTGAGACTCAACTCAAGAGGATCCCCCCTTAATGTTTTCCTTTCCACTACTTCTTCGACCACATCAACAGAGAAACAACTATCACTTGTTTTAGGATAAGTCATAGCCTTAAACACATTAAATACTACTTCCTCCCCTTGAACTCTCAGCTTCAACTCTCCCTTTTTCACATCAATCAATGCTTGCCCAGTTGCTAAAAATGGTCTCCCCAAAATAATTGGAACATTCTCATCCTCCTCCATATCAAGTACTATAAAATCAGCCAGAAAAATAAACTTATCCACCTTTACCAACACATCTTCTATAGTACCACGAGGATGCTTCACAGATCTATCAGCCAGCTGTAATGTTACTGTAGTTGGCCTAGCTTCCCCCAAACCAAGCCTTCGGAATACAGACAAAGGCATTAAATTAATACTCGCCCCCAAATCACATAGGGCATGCATACATTCGAACTCCCCAATAGTGCATGGAATGGTAAAGCTCCCAGGATCTCTCAACTTTTGAGGAAGCTTCCGTTGCAAAATTGCGCTGCATTCTTCTGTTAATGCCACTGTTTCATAATCACCCATTTTTCTCTTATTTGAGAGAATCTCCTTCATGAACTTTACATAGCTTGGCATTTGTTCTAATGCTTCCGCAAATGGTATATTTATGTGTAACTTCTTGAACACCTCTAAAAACTTTGCAAACTGCTTATCCAAATTATGCTTGCGAAGTCTTTGTGGATATGGCACTCTAACATGATGCTCAATAGTTACAGGTGGGTTCTCCTCTTCTTCCTTAAGGTCTTCAGTAACCTTTTTATTATCCAACTTCTTCTCATCTTCTACTGACTGGCTCTTCTTTGGCCCTTCAAATTTCGCTCCACTCCTCAAGGTAATAGCTTGGCACTGTTCTTTAGGATTAACTTCTGTAGTGCTAGGCAAATTTCCTTGAGCTCTATTAGTCATTAAAGTAGCCAATTGCCCTATTTGAGTCTCCAAACTTCTTATGGATGCCCTAGTCTCAGTCATGAATTGGTTAAGCACATCAGGTTGGGATTTAGCTGGTTTCATTTGCATGGGTGGAGGTGGCCTATTTTGTGGTTGATAGTAGCCCGGTGGAGGATTTTGGTGTGCATATTGTTGTGGATAGGGTGGCCTATTTTGGGTAGGTATATAAGGTGGCTGAGGTTGAGGATAAGGTTGGAGAGTGTTTTGGTTGTTAGACCAGGAAAAATTGGGATGGTTCTTCCAAGCTGGGTTGTAAGTCATGGAATTGGGATTGTTAGGCTGTCTTGGGTAATTTCCTATGGCTTGGACTTCTTCCATGGGCATATTATTCATGTCTGTAGCAGGGCATTGGTTTGGTTGATGGGCTGTACCACACACTTCACATGAGTTTTGAACTTGCATAGCTTGAGAGGGGAGTGTGGTCTTTTGCAATTGCTTTGTCAAGGTTGCTACTTGAGCGGTAAGCATGGTTATGGCATCCACTTCCATCATTCCAGCCACCTTCTTTGGCTGCCCCCTTTCATTTGGCCATTGGTAATTGTTCATCGCCATCTCCTCTAATAGCTCATATGCCTCATTAGCACTTTTGCTCATAAAGGCACCTCCCGTCGCAGCATCTATAATTGTTCTTGTCGTCCCGTTCAAACCATTATAAAAATTATGCACCAACATCCACTTTTCTATTCCATGGTGCGGACACTTCCTTAGCAACTCCTTAAAGCGCTCCCAAGAATCATACAATGACTCTCCATCCAACTGATAAAAATTATTAATCTCACCCCTTAACTTTGCAGCCTTTGCTGGAGGAAAGAACTTGGCAAGGAATTTCTGAGCTAACTCCTCCCATGTAGTAATCGAATTCGCTTGTAAGGAAATCAGCCAACTTTTCGCCCTATCCCTCAATGAAAATGGGAATAGCCCCAGTCTTATAGCATCATCACTCACCCCATTCATCTTGAACGTAGCACATAACTCCAGGAAATTAGCTATGTGTAAATTAGGGTCCTCCGTCGGCATACCTCCAAACTGAACAGTTGTTTGAACCATCTGAAGAATGGCTGGCTTAATCTCAAAGTTGTTTGCAGCAATGGTTGGAGGTCGGATGCATGAATGCACTCCTGTAACAGTAGGAAGTACATAATCTCTCAGTGTTCGTGCTCCTTGCTCCCTTGGACCCTCAGTAGTCCCTTGACCATTATTAGCACCATTTCCCAGATTATCAGCCATGGTGAATTCCAATTTCCTTTTTATTTTCCGGTTCTGCCTGCACGTTCTTTCAATTTCCCGGTCTATTGGTATAACCTGTTTTTGTCTATTACTTCGCATATACCAACTAGTCCTGAAACACAAGAGAACCTTGATCCGGATTAAATGTTAAAAAAAAATCAATTTAGAACAAAAATTAACTTATTGATATTAATAAAAACAGTCCCCAGCAACGGCGCCAAAAACTTGATCGCAAAAATGTAACACGCAAGTATACGTGGTCTAATCAAGTAATATATGATAAGTTAAGTGTCGATCCCACGAAGACTGATATTAATCACCAACAATTAATCTCTAATTCTAATTGATTTACTTAATAATTTCAGATTACAATTAAAATACTTACTACTAAAAATTAGGAAACTACTAACACTTAAATAAATGCAGTAATAAGAGTTGATTTAATTTAATAGATGCAAAAGTTAGGGCTTTAGTTTCATCAACTTTCCACTTATGATTTCTACTCAATTCTCAAGATATCTTAATTCTGTTGTAGTAGCAGATTATAATTATATATTATAGTCTTATTAGGATCTATAATTCTCTACAATATACTATGCCCTTCATCTCTGTGGTAATCAATATATTGCAGGCTTTAAGCACATAATCCCTAAACTACACAACTCATAAAAGTACTTTCGTCTAATATGAAATTGTGATTATTTATCTATAGCATAATTATCCTTTTCTTTTCAGAGATTAGGTTAAAATCATATGGACATGTAAATGACGATCAAACATTCACAAGCATTAAGTGTACGATAAATAATCCACAGCAGAAGAAAGAAATTCAGAAAAATTTCATTAAGAAATCATAGTTTCAAGAAGAATCCACTAAAACCCTAATAAAAAGATTAGTTCAAAGCAGACATACTAACATCAATCAAATTAAATATAAACATAAACATGAGTAGAGAGATTACATAAGAGAATAAGAATTCAAACTTTAGGTCTCAATGTTTTTCTTCTGCCTCCAATGACTTGTTTCTCTCTAATTCTGCATAATCTCTAATTAACTCTAAAAACGTCCTTTTAAACCAAAACCCTAAAAAAAAACATAACAAAGACGAAATTCACGTGCAGCCACACGCGCCGCGGCCCTTGCATTCGGGCGCCGCGGCGCGCATCCTCTATCCCGCGGACCCTCTCTGACTTCAGCAAGCGCCGCGGCGCGTCCCCCAGGCGCCGCGACCCTTCAAAATTCCAGGATTTAGGCACTTTCTGTTTCTCCCTTGCGCCGCAGCTCTCCATTCAAGCGCCGCGGCCCCTAAAATTCTTCCAAAATCTCAATTCCAAATTGCAATTCCACCAATTCTCTCCGCGAATGAGTCTTCAGCTCCCTTCTTATCAACTTTTAGCACAAATTGCTCAATTTCAACTGATTTTTCAGTCATTTGCCAAACTTCACGATTTCCTCTCCTATTTCCTGAAAACATACCCAAACAAGCGTAATACCGCAACATACTCCACCAAAAATGACTCAAACTTATCCTAAACACATGTTAAAACTAAGCTAAAAACAGACTCATCACATAGCACCCATGAGCCAAGGCACAGCAAGAAAACACAATATGGCATGATATAATATCAACAATGACCATAATAATCATTCAGGACCATCAGTCCAAACACAGATAGGTGACAGTCGCAAAAGTCACAAAAGTGGGTACAACCCCCTCTAGCCATGTGACGATAGGGTCACCAGGGCTTAACAGATAAGTGAACCTTTCATAGCTTAAATAGGATAGGTGCATGGTGATTAGTCACCAACATAACCTTCCTCATGACTCTAGAGTCATAACTATGGAACATCGTTCCCTAGCCATGTGACAAACAGTCACCTGGGCCATTGGCCCTAGCTCTAGTAACTAGTCTCAGACTAGCCAAGCGCTTATAAGTTCGTCGACCTTAGGGTCGGTCCAGCGTTAATGCCTTAGAGCCATTCAACGCTGATATCGATTAGATCTAATCTTCATTTGGCCTTGCGTTCATGACGCTATGTCATTTCTGACTCTTAGGTCAGTATCCCTGACTAGTCAGTACATATACAAGTATACAACATTCGCTAGCATTTAATAGGCAATCCATGTCCACATTTATCAACCAACATGCCTCAATTACAATCACGCGTGTCATATATTCGAGCTAGAAAGATTAAAAGAACGACCCTTGAGAACGATCAACCTTTAGTCCTTTAGCGGTCACCTAATCATAACCAAACACGGGACATCATTAATAATAATGATCAACATAGGTTTCCAAACCAATATCTAGCCTCCGGGACATCAATCCAAACTAACCCAAGTAGTAAGAACACTCCTGAGGCCTATAACTAAGTTCCCGGGGTCAAAACATGCAAACGGGGTGAAAACTGGGCAAGGGCTGTGGCCCTAGCACCTTGGGCCGCGGCCCCCAGAACTTCCTGAAGCAAGGGCCGCGGCGCCCAGCAGGCACAAAGAGCCCCACCTGCTTCTTCAAGTCAGGGTCGCGGCACCCCAAGAACAGGGTCGTGGTCCCCAACTCTAGGCCATTCCCAAACACGTTTTTAACTCTCCAAAGCCTCCAAATTCATACCTAAACATTCCCCAATCATCAATTCAAAGTTCTCAAGCTTACCAATGCTCCAAATCCCTCAAAACCCAAGGTTCGAACGAACTGAAAACTTAACAATTTACAAAATCTAATTCAAAGCTTAGAAACTCGAAAAACTCAAAACTTAAACTTCGATTACTTTAATTGGGGTACTTTCCGTCAAATCCTTCGGTTAAGAAGCTTCTAATCTTTCCTAGGATCGCTATGCCTCGATCCTCGCTTGATTCCGACTCCTAAAACTCGAGATTTCTTTGAAAATGCTCAAACGGTAAAACGAACTGACGAAAGGGAGAACGAGAGGTTTTTCTAACGTACGTTCTATCTGATAAGCTACTTCAAGCTTAAGTAACCTCAAATAAAACCTAGTGCTCGGGGTCCCGAAAACACCCCCGAGGACATTATAGTCAAAACTTCCAGAATTTCCTCCTGATCTCAAATACTCCCAATTTATCATCAGATAATATTCCTATCACCCAATAATTGACCCCGTTATGATAAAACCGCTAATCCACTATATAGGATCGTCTCATGCCGAATAGCTCGAATATATCTCCATAATAATGGAATCTCATTCACAGATCACATTATGCACCCAAATACACAAATATACCCTTAACGGGCCAAATTATCAAAATATCATAATATACAAATGTGGACCCACATGCATGCATATAACATCATATTATAATATAATTCACATAAACATGCATATTATCATTTAATGGCATAATTTAGCAAGTATGGCCCTCCCGGCCTACTAATCCCGCCATTAAACCAAATCGGAGAATTCGGGACATTACATCTCTGGTATAGTTCAATCCATAGTTAGGAGTACACCGCAAGTACCTAAGTACTCTTGTAATTGTCTTCCAGTGTGAAACACCTAGATTACTCGTGAATCGACTCAAAGTACTTACAATGTAGGCAATATCTGGTATTGTACAACTCATCAAGTACATTAGACTACCTATCACTCTAGCATACTCTGCCTGGGAGACACTGTCGTCTTTATTCTTGGATAGATGGTGACTTATGTCAATTGATGTTCTGGATACATCATAATCATTTTTACCAAATTTTTCAAGAATCTTGTCCACATAGTGTGACTGACTCAAACTAAGTCCAACTGGCGTCCTTGTAATCTTTATTCATAGAATTACATCAGCCAGTCCCATGTCCATCATGTCAAACCTTGAGTTCAACATATCTTTGGTAGGTTTCACCATTCGTTGGTTGCTTCCGAAAATGAGTATATCATCTACATACAAATAAATAATAATATATCCATCGTTTGTATTTTTGATATAAACATATTTGTCACACTCATTGATTTTGAAGCCACTTGTCATCACGACACTATTAAATTTTCCATTCGCATATATATATATATATATTACTATATAAAATGTTCATGCTACATGTAATATTCAAAATGTCAAGTTAAGGTAACTTAAACTTAAATTATATACAAGATGCGCATATATGTATGTAAAATTCATACACAATTGTATTCATATAAATATATATATTAATATGTATAAATCATTCATATATATAGAAAAATAAATCTACATAATATGTTCATAATTATCATGCTGATAGTATACTTCCACACATATATATTTGAAATTCCGTTTTTTATGATTACCAACTTAATTATTCAAATTAAATAATTAATTGCTGAACTGTTACAGAAATATTTAAACGGACACAGAGACTGTTTGAACAGAAACCAGATATGTTTAAACAGTTTATCACTAGAAGATAAAAATGAACATAAGGTAAAGAACACACAAAATTATACGTGGTAGCAACAATCTTTGCAGATTGCTACTAGTCCATGAGGCCACACCCAGAGAATGAAATTTATTAGAAGAATATCTAAACGATTACAAAACCAAATTGACTTATACAAATAAAGACTCTCTCTTGAATTTGTCGCAACTGTTGTAATCTAAACTCCTAATCAAATTTCTGAAGTGCTAAGATCTTGAACTCCCTTCAAATCATAACACTTGCACTTTTCCTCCCGAAAAGTGACTCACGAACAAGACTTCTCCCGAAGCTTGATGAACAATGTCCAAGTGTGTTCAACCTGCACAATTAACACAAAGAAAACAATACAGAAGTACACTGTAATAAACCACTAAGAACTTGCTGGACTCAAGTTCTTCACATAATAAAAAGTCTCTCTAAAACTTGAAAATATTTGGAAAATAATACACCAAGAGAGATGATAAAAAACCAGCGACCTATGGATGATTATATACTTTTTAGAATCCCTTTAGGTCTTGGAAAACAAATCAAAAACCAATCAGCCAATAAATGAAAAATCTTCTCAAACAGGAAAGTCAGAATCTGTTCAAACAGACTGGCAATCCGTTCAAACAGATTCATTAAACCTGGACAGTTTTTAAACCTAGTTTCCTTAAATAAATAAGGAAACAAAATATACATTATCTCTGCAAGCTGTATACGGTTTTTAGACAAACAAATCAGATCAAGAAATAAAAATAATACCAATAATTTCCATATAAACAAATTTCAAGAAAATATATTCTTTTATAGGAAATTATATATTTATTTTATTAACATATATAGAATAATATGATTCTAGAAAACATATCACAACAAAACAGGAAACTACCCATTTCGAAAAATCTTCTTTAATTAATTTTGTCAATATTGTCAAATATGCCAATAAAGGATTTTATAATATTTATAAATAAATAAATATTTGTAATGACAATACCAATTAAGGTAAGTAAATATGCATATACCTTCCCCCATTTATTATAAAAATATATGGAGCATTTCATTAATATGCATATATGTATTTAAACTAGACAATATGTCAAAACAAAAAATATATGATATGTGTTCAAAATTCTAGAATACATTGAACATATATGACATATACATATATTTCATGCATATAAAACAAAAGATATATTCCATATGGATACATATGGAATATAACATATATATATAAAATTTTCATATCAATACATATATGAGATAAATAATCTTAGATTGGTGCAACTATTCAGTAATCAAGATATATATATATATATACTAAACAAAGTTGGAAGCATATAAAGATAATAAAATATTATCAACACCGATTAAATAGCAAAACAAACAAAATTCAGAAATGGTTTTCGCCCTTCAATTTGTTCATTTAAGGAATCAAGTCTGCTTTAAGATTGTTAGAAATAATATAGTGGAGAAGAACAAAATATATATATTAATATATTTAATTAAAGAATGGAAATACAAAAAAAAAAACAGTACAAAGAATAAACCAAAACCGAGACACGGAAAACACGCTTTCCTTAAAGCAGATTTGCCTCCTCTATTTGAACGGTGCTAGAGGATTTGTGAGCAGTTACTTCCCAGAATACAATAGCTATCAAGCATGACGAAAGCACCACTGCGTATGCTTAGACGAACTCGAAACAAACCTTCCCTTTATCACCAGAAAATACTACCGAGACTGAAAAGAGAAAGAGACTAAGTGTGTGATACTCTGTATCTGTGCGTCTTAGAATAAGAGGAGAAACCTCCTTTTATAAGCTTCATAGAGAGTTGAAAATGTGTGAATCAAGTGCATTAATGCCAAAATATCCAACAAATCTGGAATCTTAATTTCTGAAAATCAATTAGAATTAATCACATTTATTCTAATAATATCAGCAGTTACCCAAAGTCATTTTCTGATAATCAATCATAATTAATCACACTTATTCTAATAATATCAGCAGTTACTCAAAGTGATTTTCTGATAATCAATCATAATTAATCACACTTATTCTGGTAATATCAGTTGTTACCCAAAATGATTTTCTGACACTCAATTAGAATTAATCACACAATATTCTGATATCTCAATTTTGACCAAAGTGATTTGCTAAAATCAATCAGAATAAATCACACAATATTCAAATAATATCATCTTTAATCAAAGTGATTTGCTGAATCATTACCATTTTAGGCATCAATTTCTCATTCACTCAATTTTTTCCAACAACATTAACGTTGGTGTTTAGAAAATTGATCCTTAATCCTATCTATACATGAGTTTTAAGGAATCCTTCCCTAATTAAATTGAGAAGAAATGACTCAATTTTTTTATTCCTTCTCATCTTCTTCAAGTCATTTTCCTTTACATTATAAAACTATCAGTAAATTATTTTATTAACGAACATTTCTATGTGACTAGACTTAAAAGGGTTTGATATATATGAAGAATGTTGCCTGCTGGATGTATATGCCCTTGTTCCTTTTTTAATTTTTTCTTATTTTAATTGATCTTTCTCATGCTTTCAATGTGCTTCTCTTTATATATGATTTAATTCTTTTTGAAGCCGTGATAGTAGTATAGAGGTAGTTTCCGGAGTCAATTAACTGACCATTTCTATGTATGGTTTTCTTCCATAAAATATCTCCTAGTACACTTGTCTTATTTTAATCTTACCTGTATGTAACTTCATATATGTGCTTTTGTTGATGTTAAGTCACTCATTTCTATATATGGTTCATATTATTATTTTTTTTATTATTTTTTCTTAAACTAGAATTTATGTGGTCATTTATGTGTTTATGTAGAGACTATGATCACGAGTTTCACTTCACATATACACATATACATACTAATACAAATAAGTTTGTTTAGTTTTATTTATAGAAACTTTTAATTATATTTATTAAATTCGTATTATTATCATATAAATTTTAAATTAATAAACAATATTATATATAAAAAAAATGATATAAATATATTAAATGAAAAATTAAATCAAAACATATATTATGATTTTTTTTATATATATTGAAAGTTAGTTAACTACTGCTACTCAACTACTCAATTAATTTCACAATCAATTTATCAAATTAAAATCAGATTTGAATCATAATCAAGTGCAAGAAAATATAAAAATGACACAATCATTTTTACATGGTTCAGCCATGATTTCTCACAACCTACTCCATGAGACCTTATCCAGAGGTGAAGCAAATTTAATAAAATAATCAGAGTTATTACAATTACAAACAACAAAAACTCAAATTAAAACTCTCTTCTAATTTGATTTATAATCAACAAACAACTCCCTATTTTGTGAAAGTCTTCAAGCAACCAGCCTCCCACTGGTTTTGAATGTGGCTGGACTCCCTCCAGCTATTGCTCAAGCACCCCTTGAGACTTGTCTTAAAATCCCTTCAAAGTTACACCAGAAATCTTGAGATAAATGGTGAGGAATCACCAAAACGCCATAGGCAATGAACAATGAAGCATTAAGAGCTTCAGACCTTTTACAGAGTGTGTTTCTTGGAGAAGACACTTTTTGGCTGCACAAAAAGGTGAGGAAAAAACGAAACAAACGAATATATATGCTAGGGCTAAAAATAGAAAACCAGCTAAGTAAGACATGTGCTGAAAATAGAAAACACGTGCTACTGGGCTTTTAGTGTTATAACATGAAAACAATGTTTAAACATGAAAAACAATGCATGACAAAAATAACACTTACATATATATATAATATGATAATATTTCTAAACTAATAATTTTTTTAATAAAAATTAAGATTATATATTACATATTATTATTATAATTATATTTTATAATATTTAATTTATAATAATATAAGTATTAAATATTAATCTTGTATTAAATATTATTATTATAATAATATTTTATAACATTTAAATTTATATTAATATAATTATTAAATATTTAGTCTTGTATTATATATTATTATAATAATGATATTTTATAACATTTAAATTTAAATTTGTATTAATATAATTATTATATAGATAGTCTTATATGAAATATTAATATAATATTATTTGAATTTATGTTAATATAATCAATAAATATCTATTTTTAGTTAGTTTTAAAAGTATATTTCATTAAATATTTAGAATATTCTGTTAAAGTTAACAAAACAAACCGTTAAAACTAATAATTTCATGTTTTCTTTATTAGTATGGTGTCTACTGCTTTTAAGATATTTCAAGAATTAATTTTCTTTCTTTGTTTGCACAAAAAATGAAGAAAAATATTAATGGGTAAAAAGTTTTGATTTCTAATGTTTCAGTAATGTTAGAAAGCTCTTATTATTATCACCTCTTGCTGAAGTAAACAGATACAAAAACCTATGGTTATTGGTATACATTAATAACTAGTGGCTATCTCTATACATATGTGTGTGCATGTTCATGCAAGAATTATATTTCACTCAAATAATATTTTAATGTTACTAATGGATATTATAAACTTTCATAATTTCCTTTTATTAATTTTGAAAACTAAAATTGATTGTTTTTTTTTTCATGTAGAAGAATTTTGTTGTACTCAAATTCAAAATATTCAATTTCTTTGATTGCATGATTAATGATAAAAGAAGGCATGTATGCCATATTTTTTCTTCTTTTTTCAACTTTCTCACTGTTACTTTAAAGCAATTTTCTCAATGCCCTCTGTTTTGGCAATGTCATATATGGGCAACATATCATATGTTATTTAAGTTAATAAGAGTTCAAAAGATTTCACTGCTCTTAATTGTAAAAGTGCTTGTTTATTGAGTAATTTACACAATGTATCTATTTTTATGTACTATATATACTCTAGTTCTATGGGTTCAATCTTGGTTAAAAGTTGTTTGTTTAATGAGTAATCTACACCATGTATCTATTTTTATGTACTATATATACTCTAACTCCATGGGTTCAAACTTGGTTAACTATTGACTAGTCTTAGTGGAAAAGAAAAAAAATCTCACCATTTCCACTATAAATCTCAAATGGATTTTGCATCTGTCAAAAATTTAAGTGCACACGGACAACTATTTAAAATAAGTTTGTTGTTATACATTTATTCTTTAGTTATTTTTTTGCTCAGTTCAATGACCTTCAGTTATTTTTTTCCCCAAGTGGCAAATAGGGCACTAAATACACGCATCGACAAATACTGGTGCTTCTTAAATCATCACCTAGGATATAGGTGCGCAACATAACTTAATTAATATAGGAGCTACATCTATTAAACTGTAAGCCTTAAAATGTAAACCACATGTTCCAAAATATAAACCGCAAACTTTAAATTGTAAATCGGTAGCCCTAAATACTTACAGTTTACACTTTTAATCATCATATGGTTTAGATTTTACACGTTATGCTTTATAATTTAAATTTATACTGTAAAAAGACGTGATTTAGATTTTAAGCCTAGTGGTTCAAATTTCAAGGCTTGTAGTTTAAATTTTAAAGAGTTGTGGTTTAGATTTTAAACATTATGATATATCTAGAATTTCTTCCTTAGGTATATTGGGATCGTTCGCAGCCATTGCTAATCCGAAAGGCTCTTTGACTAAACAGACTCACGCACTATTTAATGGCTCTCAATGAAAGAACCAAACTGTTGACGCCGTTTTTCATCAATTAAGAAAGGAGAGCAATTAAACAAGAATATACCAGGGGAAGTGAAATAATATGATGAAAACAAGATGTTTTTACGTGGTTCAGCAGTTAAAAATCTGCCTATTCCACGAGTCTATATTATTAGTTCTTTGGAGTTTCCTGGAAACTTTCAGAGAATAGTTGCCCAGAGTTCTCTCTCCAAACCTCAATCTTTCGGTCTTTTAAAAATGGAGTTTCCTTCTCTATTTATAGATAAGGTTTCAGAATTCGTTCCCACATATTTCGGGAAGATATTCTGTGAATCAAATAATATAATGCAAATAAATATATTATTTACTACGTACATGGTAATATCCCATAAAATGTGGGATTTAATAACAATATCACATTAGATCCCTTAAACATTGGGAAGTTATAACAATAAATACATTCACACACAACTGACGTGTTCGGATGCTGGATCCATGTGTCTTTGAGACCATTTGCCCATTACGAGCTCGTCACATTAGTTTGCTTATGCTCCCAAAAAGTTACCGTTGACGATGTTGGATTAGCTTATACATAATCTTTATTTATTTTCATGTATATCTAATATTAAACATATTAATATGGGATAGCCTAAAAAAATGTTTCTAAAATTAAATTCAAAGAGAAACAAATAATAGAATACTTACAATATACACAACGGAATGAAATAATCCTTCCTTCAGTTTCTCTAACTCTTGTATCCTCTCTGTCGCAGAGTATTATCAAAAAACTGAACCGATCTTCTATTTTCTTCACAATCTTCCAATGTATCATTAGAATCACCTAGACTAGTGTGGGCAATTCTCAACACATGAGATAGATATAGAGAGAAGAAGAGAAAATAACAAAGAGGCTTAGAAAATGACTTGTGTTTAGAGAGAATCTAAAACTATCAGAAAATCTGACTTGTGACTTATGTTTTGACTTCTCTCTAAGCACTCATTTTATAGACTCAATTATGTCATTTAATTTAATTAAAAAATCAATGAAATAATAGCCATTTTGAAGCCCTAAGTCGTAATTATCATGAGCTTTAGGCCTGTGAAATTTCCCATTTGATTATAAGCCCATTGGACTTAAAATCAAGGCATGTATTATTTTCTATTGATTTAATTAATTAAATAATTATTTAAATCTTTTATCAAATTAATTATTTATAATTTGAACCTCGATTTAAACTTATTTATTAATTTAGATACCAATTTATCTTAATTAATAAATCTGCTATAATTTCTCTTTTCTTCTCAAAATTACACAACTCTGTGAAACTATCCAAAATTGACCTGATCAACTTTGATAATTCTAATTGATGATTAAATAAATTAATTGAGACTATCTAGATGATTTTATCCAAGGTACAATGAGGACCATGGGCCTATGAAATCAAACTCTAATAAGTTATCATAAATCTAACAAATAAATTTACTAACTTATTAATTCCTCGTGACTCCACTATAGACTCAGAATTGCACTCTTGAATTCATGGAACGCTCTATAACAAATATAGATACGCTATTAATTATCCATTGTTACAACCATAATTATCACTCAATCCTCTATAGACAGTCTACAATGAGATAGGACTAAAATATCGTTTTACCCCTCATTGTATTTTATCCTTAAAATACTTAGTTCCTTGTAAATGATATTTCAGTAAACTAATTTAATTACTGAAATGAGATCTCTATCATTTAACACATTGAACCAAACTAAAAGGAACCCATCGTTTCACTTCTTCATCAGAAGCTATAGATGTTCATATCTATAATTAACACTCCCACTCAATTATACTACCGAGTTCCCAAGATGTAAGTATGGGCTAGTCCGTAGGGTAAGCTGGTAACGAATAAGTCAAAGAACTCAAATAATACAATCAGTTAGAATACTAACCACTCAGAATTGAGATTGAATTGACCTATGATCAACTATGTGATATGACTAGAATAGATAATAACGGTATGTTTACTTATCTTATCAACTGTCAATATCAGTCCAGTTCGATGTAACAAATACATCTGATCTTATCTACTTTGCTAATGTTCTGGAAAGAACATAACACTGTAATGTGTAAGTAGATCATATCGTAGATTGGCAAGTTAGTGTAAATCCGGTGCACTGACTAATCTTAGGACTAACTTATTTTGAACATATAATCATATTTATATTCCACTGTGATTACGTCACTATAAATTAGATTAGCTATATGCTCGGGATTTAATAGAAGTTTATATTAAACAAATAAGCATGAAAATAAAACATGTGAGCAAAGTGATTAACCAAGTAAAAAAAAATGATTTCTATTCTTTTATTGATAATAAAATGAGATTACAAAGAATTTGGGTTTTAATTAGGGCATAAAACCCCAACAGACGAAGCCATTATGTTCGAGCTTACCCTCTCGAGCTCGATCCATCTTGTCTGAGGGCTAGGGATACATCAAAAAACTTATACAAGTGTTGAACCCTTGAGGTTGTGAGTTACGAGTCCAACTTATAAGCTCGGAGCACTTTCGAGGTTACATATTTCTCGAGCTCGTGAGGTTTTTATTTACAGCGAAACCGTCTTTGAATAATAGATAAAATGATGGTCGTGTTCATTTCGAGCTTACACCTAACGAGCCTAGATTTCAAAATCATAATATTCGAAATCTGGGTGTAACATTTTGCCCCCTCAAAAGTATCAGTTCGAATCCTATGAGAAGGAAACTTTTGAACTGCCCTTCTCGGAAACTGAGCCACCTAATATACTCAAGTGCCACCATACGTCAACCCCTGGTTGCTTAACCAGAGTACTCGAGTACTTTTGTACCATGCCCACGTCCATTCATATGCTACCTTTATGCCGCCATCATCACACTTACACCTATCCGTCTGATCTAACACCGAATCCAGCCAATGGCCCAGATCAGTTCGACCTTTGACCTCCTTTTGGGATTTACATATATATAGCCTCATCTCCTCTTCTTCTTCACTTTCATTTTCAAGTTTCAAGTTTCAGAGAGGAAAGAAAAAACCAGAGCTGAAAACTTCACTTTCATCTTTGCATGTTCACATAACTCCCTCGGCATTTACGACTCTGTGAAAACTTTCTTGCAACCGCTCCTTCAATCGTTGATCTCTCTGTATCCGCCAGCCACTATGTGTAAGTTTCTATTCTTGACCCCATATGTTCATATATATATATATATATTTTCGTGCATTTTCGTGTTGCACCGTGTACATATTTACTAGTTTTGCACTAGAATATTTGTAGCAATTAGTAACTTATACCATATTGTTTACTTGATACTGCGTAGACTTTGGGTTCAAAAGATTTCTGATATCATGAGTTTCAAACCCATTTTTAGTGTAAAGGATGTAAATGTAGCTTTTTTATTATTTTTTAGACTACGGGTAATGTATCGTGTAGACCAATAAATGGGGTATTGATTTAGGGTTTTAAATTGCACGTTTCCCAAAATTATCACCTTTCTAAGTAACCGTCAACTTTTTCCCTGAGAATCCGTGATTCTTAAAATGAATCCACTTTCCCTTTTTCACATCAAATACACGCTTGAAACTTGAACCTTACAATGGTTCGGGGGGTTCCCTCGAGTTCGTCTCGTTCCTTCGAGATTTCGATCTCGATCGAGCTTATTCCATGATTTTGGGTCTTCGAGATCGAATCACCCAGAATTTTACTCTTATTTCTTGTGTGCCTGGCCCTCGATCTTTTCTTTCTTGCTAGATGTCGCAGAATTTTGAAAAACGGTGGGGGTCAGTGCTCGCAATTCCCTATTCTCCGACAACTCTAAGTCCAGAATCGCCCTTCACTCGAAACCAGCAGTTAATTTGCAAACACAAAGTGAGGTGTGAGCAAGAAGATATTCGAGCTCACTTCCGACGTCAAATCGACGAGGTCGAGGAAAAGAAAAGGAAGAAACTTCGGGTCGCAATCTACCCAGATCCTGACCCCGAGCTTAGACCGGTCCCTCTTGACCCCATGCTCAAAGTAACTATTGCCTTCAAGCCTGGTGATCTTGCGTTCTCACTGATGGAGGATTCATCAAACCGTCCATCCACTTCGCAACCAACTGCCATTCCTACCTCAAGGGAGGAATTTTTCGAGGCTGAGCACTATTGGAGCTCGGTGTCTTCATTAGGACAAATCTCCGACATCCTGGCTGAGGTGTCGAGCTCCTACCTCCAATGAACGAAGTTGCTTTGCTCCGGGTGGTGGTCGTTCTGACAATAAACTGAAGTTTGTGGCTTAGAGTCACGAGCATATGAAGGCAGTGGCTCTACTACCCTTGAAGTCCTTTTTTAAGGACTTTCTGGATTTTGTTGGGCTCGCGCCTTTCCAGCTCCAGACCACTTCATACAGGGTTTTGTCAGCCCTGAGGTCGCTGTACCATGAACTGAAGTGGGAAGGACCTTCGCCAAGAGAGATCCTATATCTCTTTTATCTGAAAAGCAACCCCTCCCGAGCTCGGGGAGGAGATGACTTCTATTACTTGTCAAGTTATCCCAAGGAAAAGAAGATCTTTGAGGACATGCCTAACCATCCTCCCAACTTCAAGCTCGCCTTCTTTTGGATAGATGGCCTGGCTCCTACGAAGTTCTATTCGTTTCAACGAATTTGTAAGTATAAATTCTTCTTTCTTTTCGTGCTCGATTAATGTTTAGGCTCGAGCTAATTGTAATATATTTGACTTTCCAACCAATTATCACCGTCCTACTCCTACGGACGCAATGAAGGTGCACAGGGAAGTTCTGCTCCGATTGTCATACGGTAGGCGCTCCCTATCATATCTTCTTCATGAAGATAAACTTCGAGCCTGCAGTCTCCTGTAGCAGGATCAGGTGACAGATGACGGCACATATCGAAAATACATCATGTGGGAGCATGTACCACTACCTACAGATAAACTTCCTTTGAGGCAGATGGCTCGATCCCCAGCCTGTCGTCCCAGGAGTCTGTGCTCGAGAAATGATGCGAACAATGAGGCTTCGAGCTCGAGTGACAGAGGTAAAGTCATTCTCAGTTCGGCCTTATGGTCCCCTTCCCTGCTTCAATACAAAACTGACACCCTGATTCTATTCCCGGAATCTAGGGATAACTTCCACGTATGATCTTGGGTAGATGATAGGGTTCATAGGTTCGATAGTTGGTTAGGGAAATACCAAACTATGTATAGTTTAAATGAAGTTTGGGATGGGGCAGCCGTTCAATACGGAACAAACGACTATAGGGACCTTTCGAGGTTAACTTCTACGTATAGGGAAGGGACTCCCCCAGCCTCCTCTGAAGATAGGGGATTACTTGATCGCCGAGCACGAGCTTGGGGGAGAGTTCCAGTTAGTTCTCTCGTCACTTGACCCTTTTTTTACATAAATGTCTGCTTCACATTTACTTTGGTATTTTTAAGCTCGTGCACTAATGTGTGACTTTGATTATGCAGGGGACATGGATTCTGACCTCGAAAATGTTCTCAACAGCCGCTCGGGAGCCAAGCAAAGCAAGTGCCCGAGAGCGTCATAAAAAGCTGGTCGGCCTGCCAAAGTCCCCAAAAGGACCGAGGTGACTCCTCCTCCCCTGGGCCCTCAAGGCCCGAGCCAGGTTGTGACCTTAGTGTTAGAGAATATATATATTTATACTCAATGGAAACATGGAAAAACCAAAATACAACTCTATGCAAAAAATACAATAGACAAGGTAATTGATTAAATAAACATTACAACTCAATTGCTCAAAATACAAGTAAATATAAAGAGGTAGAAGAAGAAGATTACAAACTCAAAAAAATAATAGTACAAGTAAATAAGATCAACAAGATCAAAAGAATGAAAATAAAACCAATAAAAAGAACAAACTCTCACACAACCAAAGTGTAGAGTAGTGGGGATCACCAACTTGAACAAGGTTCAAAACCTTTGTCCAAAAGCTTATTTCCCCTTATTCTCTAAGCACTAAGAGATCTCTCAAGGAAATAGCTCTCTGGAATTATCAAGCCTCTATGGTGTATTTTCCAGCCAAGTGCTTTATGGATGGAAAATGGTGTGTCTTACAAGTGAGCATTAGGCTCCTATTTATAGAGTTTTGAGACACCCTTTGAATTTTAAATTCCACCAACCCCCATGGTTGTTACCAATGATTAGTTGGATGTTTATGGAATTAAAATAGAGATTTGGGAGTTACTTGGCTGTTGGAAACGTTCAAAATTGGATAAAACCGAAGTTTGGAAAATGTTGTCAGCCGCTCAGGCTGTGGCCTGAAAAACATGAGCCGCGGCCCACGATGTTTTTTGCCTCTTGGGCCGCAGCCTGAAAAACATAGGCAGCAGCCTAAGACATTTTTTCAGTAACCAATTTTCCCAATTTGCCAAAACGTTCCAAATTCATTCCTACTTGATTTTGCAACTTCCATACACATTATGGGAGTTAAAATCACATCTCTAACAGCCATATCTCTTATGACTTTTGAGAAATTCAAATCAAAATGTGTAATATCATATCTACACATTATTGGATAATATTTGGGAGTTACAAATTTGTAACTATTTTTGTAACTCCAAAATATGTCACATTTAGGCACATACATGTGTCCAATTTTGTGACTCTCAATAATATGTTACAAGGTGTGACAAATCACATTATGTCACATTATTTAATCTAACATTATATTATTTAAAATAATATAACATTCCCCCACTTAGATTAAATAATCACCTTTTGTAATACTTATTTAATCAAACATTATATTAAAATATAATATTCCCCCACTTGATTAAATAATCACTCTCTATAGAAACCTTTGCATTGGTGCATAAAGTAAAATGTCTTTCGACTTGAATTTTAGCTTAGTGTAATTACCACAAGGTTTGTTGAAAATTTGGTTGCTGAAACATTGAACCACTATCCCTTGATAACAAGCCGGTGATAACACACACACATTTGCTATGTTCACTTGAGACCTCAATGTCTCGCTTTTGCACCGTTAATGGCCATGTGCACATTCCATTCATAGACTTTTTTTTAGAATGACTCCCAATTCTCATGAGGGGCGGCACCACCCCTAGGTATATATAGATAGAATTCTTACTGTCACACCCACATTTATTCAATAAAATCACATAATAATTTAAACGTTGAAAATAAAATAATAAATGTTGTCATTTTTATTATAAATAATGCAATAGGGTACCCAGTCAAAAGGAAAATATACTTTAGAATTTTTAATGCATAAAGTAATATAAAATGAAGCAACATTTATTAATATCTTATTTAAAATAATAAAAACTAAAAAAAAACCGCGCGTGCCCCTTTTGACCACCATCAGCTATATGATCCTCACTGATACACACACTGCTGCTTTGAATCAACTTGTACTCAACAGTCTAACATTCTACCTGGCTTTATCTGCATATATAAAACATAAGGAGTGAGCTTCAAAGCCCAGTAAGGAAATGCAAACAAACACATAGGCATAACAATCATATAACACATAACAGAAAGTTACTTAACAAGTTTTATATCACATTCATATTCCTATTCAACATAGCCATACAAAATCATACATAACCTTACTAATATCATAGCTTAATCCAAACATGATTCTAGAAAGACCAAGGATATCCTTTCATACATAATAACAAAACAGACAGTTTATGAGGGTAGAGATAACCGTAATAGGCAAACTAGAGCCACATTACCTCACGTAAAAATCCCTCCTGTCCCTGTAACGTTAGCCGTACATATTCCATACAAACATATCACACATGCATATTCTAACATAAATAACTACCTAATTTCCTTACCTTGGAAAAAAAAGAATTTATTATGAGAGAACTTAATATGAGAGATTGCAGAAAGCAGAACCTATATCATCATAAATACAATCTCATTAATGTCTTCCCCAAAACTAATTAAATCAAAACTAACTAAATTACCAATAACACAAAAGAAAGCCTTACCTTAACTATTTGCACTCTGTTTGTTTTTCCACTTCACTAATGGCTGCCTCTTATTTTTATTTTACTCTATACGAAAACCATATAGCCTATAAATATATTTATCTAACCTCATCCTCTATTCTGATTTAAACTCGTCAAAACAGATTTTAGAAAATATCTTCAACAAAATAAATATTAAATCTATATAAATATATGACCACCCATTCTCTTCCCGAGAAACTCTCAACTATTTCTTACTCTACCAAACCTTAGTGATATAATCATTTTTTTTTCTCTTAAATACTAACTATCTGACTAAAACCTGATTCCCTACTTCCTTGTTAACCAAATCTTAAAAACTAAAATTCAAATCTTAGCCTACATAAGTTGACCGAATCAACCATGCACTATCATATTCATCATCTTTATATAATCTAATAAATAAAATAAAACAAGTTAATCTATTCCAAAAATAAACACCACACACACGTGTGTCTACAATATTAAATTCTAGGCAATTATCACTTTTATTAACAATCTATACACCCACCAAGAAAATTAAATAAAAATAAATAAATAAATTATAGACTAAGATAAATACTAATTTATCTAATAAACTAACTTTATGCAACTCTATGCAATTATCTTATTTTTCTAACATTACTCAAAATAATACCACAACTAAAAGTATTGTTACCAAAATTCCTGAACAGAACATAATCAAATAACAGTCAAGTAATCAGTTAGCTAGGCTACTTGGGTTCTACATAATAAAAAAAAAAAACTTGATTATTACACTTACAATATTTTGTTACCCTAAAATACTTGTCTTTTCAAGACTGAGTTCTATTAAAAAAAACCTTTTGGTTTTAACCCATATTTTGGTAACACTCTAGTACTCATATCTCAGATGAGACAAAATTTTGAGTACTACTACTATTCACTTGATTGACTTGTTATTACCTATTGAACCTAATACTAATTTGGTTACTAGAATTAAGATAGGTTACCATCAACCGTGAATCTCTTTAGGGAGTCTAAGTCCCATCCCTTGAGATGTCGAAATGATTCCATTTGAATCATTTCTTTTCTCATGTATGCATACTTAGACACTCTTATTATTTTATTCAAACTTTGTTGTTAGCCATAGTTTGATTAAAATAATTATCTCTTTAAAATAGTGATTTTGACCATAATCAACACCCCCACTATTTATAGTTTAATATCCAAGATAAACATTTGAATATTAATTCTAGAAATGTATTTGTTTCTAGACTTCTCCTTTATGTTTTAAATTGATTCCTTCTTGAATCAAAATATTACAAAACAATAACTTTAGACACCAAGCATGTCTAGATTTGTTCATTCTATACACATATAGCCAATGTGATTTAGAATGTGGAATTCCAAATCACCTATTTGATAGGATGGCCAAATTAATCAATTATCATCAACAAAATAAATTGATTAAGTTTCCTCTTGGTGGTTTAGTTCTATTCCTTTCATCTCTGTCTTTTAGAAATACTCACTATTTTTATTGCTGGTTTTAGGAGTGTTCAAAATTCCACATTTGTTCTCAATTATCCCGGTGTTGGTAAGGAAATATTAGATAGTTTAGTATTATGATCTAGTTTATGTAAGGTATGATATAGTTTATGTTTGTATGACCTAACATTTCAGGTACAATAAAGGGGTAAGTGTGTCTGGACCTAAGGTGTCCAATGATGTATGACAGACTATGTCCCGTAGGCTCGGTTGCCAAAACTGTATGATAGACCTATGTCCAGTGTGTGACAGACTTTTGTCCGGGGCTTAATTGCCACCCCTGTATAGCACTTATCTTTTTATTATATCTGACTTGTTATTTTTAGTTATGATTTATGACCTATGATTTATGATCTATGACCTATGACCTATGACTTATGACATAGAGTATGACCTATGATCTATGACTTAGATTTATGATTTAGAATTATGACTTAAGAAATGATATGATCTAGATGTTTGTGTTTGTATGACTTTTGGTGAATATATGTTATGTTTGATTATATGACTAACCATTGTTTGGATTTTCCTTACTGGGCTTAGAAGCTCACTCCTTATGATGTTGTTATTTCAGGAAATTAAGGATAGAAAGGCCGGTGGCGAGTGGGACCTAAGAGCTTCGTGATGTATTCGTTGGGGACCATATAGTCGAGCAAGATCAAGTAGGCCAAATTATTTATTTATTTTTAAAGTTTATTTTATAGTTTGTTTTATTTAAATGTTGCTCATTTTTATGTTAAAGACAAGTATTTTATTTTTACAAAACCATGGATCCATGTATTTATTTTTAAGTTTTTATTAAATAAAAGAGCAAGATTTACGATTATGACCCAATGCTGTATTCTCGGTAATCTATGAGAAATTAGGGTGTTACAGGTTATTTCCAGACACTTATTTCGAGCATATACTTATAATTTCTATGTTGAGTTAATTATCCAGACAATTTTATTTAATGTTATTTATTTTTTCAAACTTATGGTATGTATACCACTGATGCCCCCTTAATATCCTATGAGTGTGACCATAGGTTATTAAATTAAGAGAGTTTGCAAAAAATAAAACATACAAGAATAAGAATCGAACATTTTATAAAAAATTTAGTAAAAAAAAACATGCTTGGTTACAATGAGACATCACTCCTACACTATTGATAGTAAGGTCGCAGATGCTCGCCATTCCAAGCTCGCGGTACCAACTCTCTGTTTGATCTCGCCAGTTTATTGACTCCAGGTCGAATGATTGACTCGATTTGGTAAGGTCCTTCCCAATTAGGTCTAAGTACACCAGCAGCTGGGTCTCTTGTAGCTATGAACACACGCCTTAACACTAAGTCTCCTAATCCGAACTTCCTATCCTGAACTTTTTTATTAAAATATCGGGTAGCTCGCTACTGATATGCTGCATTTCTCAGTTGAGCTTTGTTTCTCCTTTCTTCGATAAGGTCCAGACTTACTTCGAGCTGGGATTGGTTCGAGGCTTGATCGTAAGCATTGCTACAAATCATGGGTATTTCGACCTCGATTGGTAACATGGCCTCGCACCCATACGCCAGGGAAAAGGGGGTATGCCCTGTTGAAGTGTGAGTTGTGGTTCGATATGCCCACAAAACATGGGGTCCTCCTCAGGCCATTTTCCCTTGGCTTCTTCTAACCTCTTCTTCATAGAATTCTTGAGAGCTTTATTTACTGCTTCGACCTGGCGGTTCGCTTGGGGATGGGAAATGGAGGAAAAGGATTTTACTATTCCATTTTTTCACAAAAATTGGTAAATAATTCACTGTCTAATTGAGTACCGTTATCTAATACTATTTTCCTTGGCATTCCATATCTGTAGATGATGTTTTTCACTACATAATCCAGGACCTTTTTTGAGGTAATTGTTGCTAGGGGTTCAGCCTCGGTCCATTTTATAAAATAATCGACTGCGACCACAACATATTTTACTCCACCTTTGCCAGCTGGCAACGAACCTATGAGATTGATTCCCCAAACCGCAAATGGCCAAGGGGAGGTCATCATGGTTAGCTCGGATGGTGGAACTCGTGGAATTGTAGCGAATCGCTGGCATTTATCACATCTCTTGACATATTCGAATGCATCTGCTTTGATAGTGGGCAAGAAGTACCCTTGTCTTATAATTTTCTTTGATAGACTATGCCCCCTAGTATGGTCTCCACAAAATCCTTCATGAATTTCCTCCAGGATTTTCTTTGACTCGGGTGGAGTCACACATCGGAGTAACGACATAGAATATCCTCTCCGATACAACCTTCCCGCCGTAATAGTGTATCTCTGAATCTGGTACAAATTTTTTCAAGCCTTGTTCCATTCTGCTTGGAGAATGTCAGTTTCGAGGTAATCAACTATTGGGGTCATCCAGGTTGGTTTGGAATTAATCATGCACACGTCTTCCTTTTCAAGCTCGCTGATACTGGGAGTCGACAGGTATTCTATTGGCACTACATTCAGCATGTCAGCTTCGTTGGATGTGGCGAGCCTAGCTAAGGCGTCTGCATTTGAGTTTCATTCTCGGGGAACCTGCTCTATGGCATAGAACTCAAAATGCTCGAGATCAGCTTTGGATTTTTCTAAATAAGCAGCCATCCTTGTACCACGAGCTTGATATTCCCCTAGAATTTGGTTAACCACCAATTACGAGTCACTGTAGCAGTGTATTGCTTTGGCCTTGAGTTCCTTGGCTATGCGGAGTCCTGCCAATAAAGCTTCGTACTCAGCCTCGTTATTAGATGCTTCAAAATTGAAACTCAAGGCGGAGTGAAATCGATTTCCTGCTGGGGTGATTAATATGATTCCTGCCCCGATCCATTTTCGTTGGAAGATCCATTGACATAAAGTTTCCATAGCTCGCGGGCTGGGGTTATAACTTCGTCATCAGATACTCCCGTATATTCCACGATGAAGTCTGCCAGGGCCTGCCTCTTTATGGTTGTTCTCGGATGATAAGTGATCTCGAACTGTCTGAGTTCAACAACCCATTTTAACAATCTACTCAAAGCCTTTGGTTTGGACAAGACTTGTCGCAGTGGTTGATCAGTCAACACATGGACGGAGTGAGCTTAGAAGTAAGGTCGGAGCTTTCGAGATGAGTGGTACAGGGTGAGAGCCAGTTTTCCATCAGAGTTCTACCCCTAGTAGTCTCTTGCTGACATAATACACTGGTTTTTGGACCTTCTTGTCCTCTCGGACGAGCACACCACTGATGGCGTGCTCGGTTGTTGCAAGATACAAGTATAAGACTTATTCTGTGATAGGTTTTGACAAGATCGGAGGTTCCGCGAGGTGTTTCTTTAGGTCTTGGAATGCGAGCTTTCATTCCTTTGTCCATTCGAATTTTTTGCCTCCTCTCAAGAGATTGAAAAATTGTAGACAACGATCTGTAGATTTAGAAATAAACCTACTTAATGCTGCCATCCATCCAGTTAAACTTTGGACATCTTTATGCTTTCGAGGTGATGGCATGTCACTTAACGCCTGGATCTTGTCAGGATTAACCTTTATTCCTCACGCATTCACTATGAAGCCCAGAAACTTCCCCAATGATACTCCAAAAGAGCATTTTTAGGGGTTGAGTTTTATGTTGTACTTCCGTAATACGGCAAAGCATTCTTCGAGGTCGTCTACATGGTTATTGTCATGCTTTGATTTGAATAACATATCATCGACATAAACTTCCATGTTATTACCTATCTACTCGGAGAACATTCTGTTCACCATCCTTTGGTACGTTGCTCTAGCATTTTTAAGTCTGAAGGGCATAACATTGTAACAGTACAACCCTTTATCGGTTACAAAGCTTGTATGATTTTGGTTTGGTGCATGCATGGCGATCTGGTATATCCGGAATAAGCATCCATAAATGACATAAGACCATGCCCAGCTGTGGCATCTACGAGCTGATCAATCCGAGGTAGGGGAAAAAAATCCTAGGACATGCCTTGTTGAGGTCGGAGTAATCAATACAGGTTCGCCACGTCTCATTGGGCTTCGGAACCAATACTGGGTTGGCGATCCAATTAGGATAGAAGGCATCCTGTATGAACTGATTTGCCTTTAATCTGTCGACCTCTTCCTTTAGGGCTTTCGTCCTATCATCGTCCAAGAATCTTTGTTTTTGCTGCTTCGGGGGGAAGCTCTTGTCAATATTTAGTGCATGGCTTATCACATTTGGACTTATCCCTGTCATGTCCGAATGTGACCATGCGAAAACATCCTGGTTCTTCCTTAAGAAGCAAATTAATTGCTACTTCGCCTTTTCAGAAAGGTTTTTCTCCACCTTCACAGTCTTTGGGGGATCGAATTCTTCGAGCTTTACCTCTTCGAGCTCTTCTAGCAGCTCGAGGTCAGCCATTTCCTCTATTCTGGGGTCGATTTATTCATCTATTTCGAAGATCGTCCCATCCTCGTTCTGAATTATGACAAGTGCCTGTGCACTTGTTTGTTTCTTCCCTCTAACGAAAATGTTGTAGCATTCCCTTCCCGCAAGCTAGTCCCCTTTCAAAGTTCCGATGCCACTAGAAGTCGAGAACTTGATGGCCAAATGCCTAACAGATGAAACAGCCCCCAGCCCCACTAAGGCGGGTCTCCCGAGCAGTACATTATAGGCCAATGGAAGATCCAATACGACGAACTCCATCATCTTGTTCACCGAGACTAGATAGTCTCCCAAGGTCACAGAGAGTTCAATGGATCCCATACAGGAAATCCCTTCTCCTGAAAAGCCGTACAGTGTGGTTTCACATGCTTTTAGGTCACGAAGCGCGAGTCCCATCTTTTCTAGTGTGACCTTATAGGGAATATTCATCGAACTCCCGTTATCAATCAGAACTTGGCGTACCCTCCTGTTCGCGAGCTGGAGGGTTTTGACCAGGGGGTCATTATGAAGGAACTGGACATGAGACACATCATCTTCAGTGAAGGTTATGGGTTGAGTTTCAACCCTTTGTTGTTTTGGAGCTCTAAGCTCGGGTTCATAAGGAGAACTGTCACCCGTTTTTAACTCATTCACATATCCATTCTGGGCATTTCTGCCGGATTCTGCGATATGGGGTCCCCCCGAGATGGTTATAACATCTTCTCCATCAACCGGAGGAGGTCGTTCATCTTCCCAAGCTCAGGAATTACTATTCTGGGCAGGTTGTGCAGTTACTGCCCTTTGGCTGGTGGAAGCCTGATTGGGGTTTCAGTTTCTTACATATTGCCCGAAGTATCCTCTCGAGATCAATCCTTTGATCTCGTCCTTTAATTGTCTACTCTCATCAGTTGTATGTCAGATATCTCTGTGGAATCTACAGTATTTGCTAGAATCTCTTTTCGCCTTTTGGTTCCTCATGGGATCAGGTCATCTGAAAGGGACCTGGTTTTCATTAGCCAGGTAGATATTCTCCCGAGACTCATTGAGCTCGGAATAAACTTTGTATACGGAGAAGTACCTTTCCTCTTTCTTCTTTTTTCCCCCATTTGCCTCGGAGTTACTCCCTTCATTTTTCTTTCTCTTAGAAGGGTTGTCCCCAGGGGTTTTTGAAGTTGTAGGGTCCACCGAGGTCGAGGCAGAGTTAACGTTTGTTGTTGTAGTTATGGGCTGGGAGGTCATATTTAATGATGACCTCGCCTCCTCTACATTAACAAACCTCTGAGCTCTTCGATTGAACTCGGTCAAGGACCTGACAGGCTTCCTTTGCAAGTCTTCCCAGAGAGGAATTTCAGGCATTACTCTAGCTTGAAGTGCCATTAGATGATCGCTATCGTCGACATCTCAAGCTCGGGCCACCTTTAGGTTAAACCTTGCGAGGTAACCTTTCAGTGATTCGTTTGGTTGCTGTCGGACATTGGTTAAGGTCGAAGCCTCGGGCCTAATGCCGACCATGGCTTTGAATTGTTTCTTGAAATCTCTTGACAGTTGATCCCAGGATGCTATCGAATGTCTTTTGAACTTTTCAAACTAATTTTTAGCTGGTCAGGTGAGAGAGTCTGGGAACAGCATACACCTGAGCTCGTAGCCCACATTGCTAGCTCGCATAATTGTGTTGAATGTGCTCAAGTGGCTGTTTGGATCCGAATTTCAATCGAATGGCGGGACATGAAGAATTCTAAATCCTTGAGGAAACGGGGTGTTAGAGATATGTGGGGCAAAGGGCTCAAGTTCCTCATCAAAATCTTCATCCCGTTCCCGGCTACGTTCGTTCTGTAAGAGTCTGAATGCTCTCTCCAACTGCTTAATCCTTTCTTGGACAAGATCTACGGGATGCCTAATTGGGACCTGAAGGGGTTGGTTATTGTTGATAACAACTCCAGCTCCTTGCTTCGGTGCAAGATTGTAATTTGGTTGTTTACAACTATTTAAATGATCTCGCAGATCTGGGTTCGGGGGATTATCATGCCCCCGATTATGGTTTAAATGTTCCCGTAGGTTAGGGTGATCTCCTCGATTCCCGACATTCCTTGGCTCTGTATCATAAATGCTCACGGACCTAGTGTAATCCGAGCTTTCACTTACGTAGCTCGTCGCTCAGTGATTACGAGGTGGATCCCTTGCTGATCTCCTTGTCCCAGCAGCTCGTGACCGCGACATTTGGCTTCTAGTAGGTTGAGGAGCCCTGCGATCTTGGGCACCCTCTCCATTTCTATGTCCCCGTCCAGCCTGTCGATCCCTATTTTGAGGGGCAGGTCGTGGAGCTTCTTGAATTGGTGAGGGATGTCTTATTGGTGATGACAGGTGTCTTATGGGAGATGGTGGCTGTCTCCCATTGTTGGGCCTGGAAGGTCCCGAATTCACCCGGTTAGGTTCCGGGACATTCTGCGCTGCACCAGGATTTGGGGTCCGAGCCACCGAGGGGGCTCGGTTATTCCTCATTCCCGTGTGTGCTGCTGCAGTCGGGTTGGCAGTGGCCTCGGCCTGATTCCCCCTCCGGGGTCTTGGCTGAACAGGAGGGGATGTTGGTGGCAGTGCTTATTCCGTTCTCTAGGTGGCCGCATTCTTACGAGGATGTCCCCTAGGCCTACGAGGTGGGGCTTGAGTGTCTCGCGGTGGCGGAGCCTGGGTATCTTGCGGAGGCAGGGCCTGAGCCGCCTGTGCTTTAGCAGCTAGTTTGGCTAACTCTTCATTGCGTTTTGTAGCTTCTGCCAAATGTTTACGCAATTGATGATTTTTGAGTTCCACGATTGGAACATATCTCTCGGGATTGTAGTACATATCCTCGTCGGCCCTGGGGGCAGGTGGTCCCCGGGAGTTAGACGATCTCTCATCGGGATCATAATTCACCATAGGCTGCTTTCTAGGTCGTCGTGGGTATTCATCTTCATCTAGAATTTCCTCCTCAAGTATATTGGGATCTTTCGTAGCCATTGCTAATCCGAGAAGCTCTCTGACTAAACAGACTCACGCACTGTTTAATGGCTCTCAATGAAAGCACCAAACTGTTGACGCCATTTTTCGTCAACTTAAAAAGGAGAGCAATGAAATAGAATATACTAGGGGAAGTGAAATAATATGATGAAAACAAGATGTTTTTATGTGGTTCAGTAGTTAAAAATCTGCCTAGTCCACGAGTCTATATTATTAGTTCTTTGGAGTTTCCTGGAAACTTTAAGAGAATAGTTGCTCAGAGTTTTCTCTCCAAACCTCAATCTTTCGGTCCTTTACAAATGGAGTTTCCTTCTCTATTTATCGAGAAGTGTTGACGCCGTTTTTCGTCAACTTAAAAAGGAGAGCAATTAAACAAGAATATATCAGAGGAAATGAAATAAGAAGATGAAAACAAGATATTTTTACGTGGTTCGACAGTTAAATCTGCCTAGTCCACGAGTCTGCGTTATAAGTGCTTGGGAGTCTTCTGGAAACTTTTTAGAGAATAGTTGCCCAGAGTTTTCTCTCAAGATCTTAAAATTTCCCTCCTCTACAAAGGGAGTTTCCTTCTCTATTTATAGAGAAGATTTCAGAATTCATTCCCACATATTTCGAGAAGATATTCTGTGAATCAAATGATATAATGCCACTTAATGCATTATTTTCTACGTGCATGATAATATCCCATAGAATGTGGGATTAGATAACTAATTACATCATATCCCTTAAACATAGGGATTTTACAACAATAAATACATTCACACGTAACCGACTAGCTTAGATATTGGGCTTATTGTGCCTTCGAGATTATTCGTCGATCACGAGCTTGTCATTCTTGCTTCGCCTTTGCTCCGAACAAGTCATTGATGGAGTCATCATAATCGAGATTATGCTTCTCGAGCTCGGATAATCTTGTCTGAGGGCAAGAGATACACCAGGAAATGTATACAAGTGTTGAACCCTTTGTTGTTGCGAGCTTACCTAATAAGCTCGAAGCATCTTCGAAGCTACATACTGTTCGAGTTCATGAGATCGTCATTTACAGTGAAACTATCACACTGGAGGATCATGAGGACTGTGCATATTTCGAGCTTACACCTAACGAGCCTAGGTTTCGGGATCATAATTTCCCATGCTCGAAATCTGGGTGTAACATTTTGCTCCCTCAAAAGTATCAGTTCGAATCCTATGAGAAGGAAACTTTTGAACTGCCCTCCTTGGATATTGTACCGTCTAAAGTGCTCAAGAGTGGACACGTGTCAACTAGGGGTTGCTCAACCAGAGTACTTGAGTGCTTTTGTTCCATGCCCACGTCTATTCGCCTGCCAAATTTATGCCGCCATCATCACATTTGTACCCGTCCGTCAGATCAGATACCAAATCTGGCCAATGGCTCAGATTAGCCCGACCTTTGACCTCCTTTTGGGATTTACATATATATAGCCTCATCTCCTCTCCTTCTTCACTTTCATTTTCATGCTTTCAAAAAGAAAAACTAGAACCCAAACATTGTCTTGTCCTTGCATGTTTTCCAAACCAAGAAAACAAAATAACCTTGGCTTGTTCAACTCCGTGAGATCGTTCTTGCAACCACTCCTCCGATCATCAATCTCTCTGTATTCGCAAGCCACCATGTGTAAGTTTCTGTTCTTGATCCCATATGTTTATATATATTATGCTTTTACATTTCTGTGTTCTCGTTGCACCGTAAGCATATTTACTAGTTTTTTCACTAGTTTTATAAGAATATTCATAGCAATTAGTAATCTAAATCACATTGTTTAGCTGATATTGTGTAGACTTTGGGTTCAAAAAATTTCTGATATCATGGGTTTCAAACCCAGATTTAGTGTAGAGGATGCAAATGTAGATGTTTTTTTTTTATTTTTTAGACTACGGGTGACGTACCATGTAGACCAAGAAATAGGGTACTAAATTAGGGTTTTAAATTGCACGTTTCCCAAAATTAGCACATTTTTGAGTAACCGTCAAATTTTTCCCTGAAAATCCAGGATTCTTTAAAACAAATCCACTTCCCCTCCTTAGTGTCAAATACATGCTCAAAGTCTGACCCTTTTCAATAGCTCAGGTTTCTCCCGAGCTCGACCCGTTCTTTCGAGATTTTGATCTCAATCGAGCCTATCCCGTGATTTTCGAGCTTTCGAGCTTGAATCACCTTGGATTTTATTCTTCATTTCTTGTGTGCCTGGCCCTCACCCTTTTCTTTCTTGTTCGATGTCACAGAATCTTGAAAAACGGTGGGGGTCAGTACTCACAATTCCCTATTCTCCGACAACTCCAAGCCCTGAATCGCCCTTCACTCAAAATTAGAGGCTAATTCGCAAGCACAAAGTGAGGTGTGAGCAAGAAGATATTCGAGCTCACTTCCGGTGTCAAATCGACGAGGTCGAGGAAAGGAAAAGGAGGATTCTTCAGGTCGCAATCTATCCAGACCCAGACCCCAAGCTTAGACTGGTCCCTCTCGACCCCAAGATTAAAGTAACTGTTGCCTTCAAGCTGGGTGATCTTAATTTCTCACTGATGAAGACATCAAATCATCCGTCCACCTCGCAACCACCTGCCATTCCTACCTCGAGGGAGGAATTTTTTGAGGCCGAGCATTATTGGAGCTTGAATTCTTCGTTAGGACAAGTCATCGACATCCTGGCTCGTTGTGGCCTAGGATTGTCAGGCTCGCTGAGGTGTCGAGCTCCTACCTCCAACGAATGAAGCTGCTACGCCCCGGGAGATGGCCGTCCTGACAATAAACTGAAGCTCATGGCTTGGAGTCGCGAGCATATGAAGGCAAGGGCCTTACTGCCTTTGAAGTCCTTTTTTAAGGACTTTCGGGATTTTTTCGGGCTCACGCCCTTCCAGCTCCAGACCAATTCATACAGGGTCTTGTCAGCCTTGAGGTCGCTGTACCACGAACTGAAGTGGGAAGGACCTTCGCCAAGGGAGATCCTGTATCTATTTTGCTTGAAAAGCAACCCCTCCCGAGCTCAGGGAGGGATGGCTTCTATTACCCGTCGAGCTATCCCAAGGAGAAGAAGATCTTTGAGGACATGCCCAACCATCCTCCCAACTTCAAGCTGGCATTCTTTTGGACAGATGGCCTGGCTCCCTCAAAGTTGTATTCATTCAGACAAATTCACAAGTATATGACCCCTTTTCTTTCATGCTCGACTTCCGTTTATGCTTGAACTAATTATAATGTATTTGATTCTTTAACCAATTATCACCGTTGTAACAACCCAAAATCACTAATATGGCTTAAGGGCCTTGATTAGTGTACCGGGAGGGCATAATTGGCTTATGTGTGAATTTATTGATTTAATGCATGATTATATGATAAGCATGCTTGTATGATTATATGAATATAAATGTGATTAAATGTTATTCCTTTCAGAACCACATTATTATGTGGGTAAATCTGTAGAGCACGACTCGAGGCGATCCTAGGGCTAGATAGCAGGGAAAAGTCTCAACGGGGCTTAACAGTTGACTTTGGATAAGTCAAGGGTATTTTAGGTATCGGGTAGTTATTTAGACTATCAGGTTATGAAAATAAATAATTGGAGATATATTTGAGGTTAGGATGTCTAAGCGGGAATATTGGGGGATTTTACCGTTTTGCCCTCGGGGACGTTTCCGGCACCCCGAGCCTTGGGATTAGCTTAATAGCCTAAGGATAGACTTGGGAAGATTAGAAAACACTAGACAGAAATTAAATCGACTCTTTCTCAGCCTTCTCTCTATTTTCTCTCTCAAGGAAGAAAAACACTGAAATTTCAAGGGAAATCAGCTGAAGCTTGGGGAAATTGAAGGGATGAATTAGAGGTTTAGCTCAAGAACCAATCAAGAACTATAACAGAGCTAAGGTAAGCAATGAATTTTCGTTTCTGTGGTTAGAAATTTCAAGTAATGGCTGAGTTTTAAATATTTATGGTTTTGGCATTTAAGGTTGAATTTGAGGCTGGAATCTTTGAAGTTAGGTCAGGGAACTCTTGGAGAAGTGATTATGCAGCTGAGGTAAGCTTTAATCCAAGGTTTAATGGTTGAATTCTAGTATCTCCATGGCTGGTTTTGAGTTAGGAAGTTTCAGTAACTGAAATGGGTTTTCTATGGGTTTTTAGTCTAGTTTTCAGCTGGGTTGTGTTGTTGGGATCTTGTGGGAAGTTTTTGGATAATTGAGTTGTGGATTTGGGGTGGTTTTGAGTGAGTTTGCATGAGGTTTGGGAGTTAAAAATGGTGGTTTTTCTGGTTCGAAGGGGTCGGGCCGCGGTATAGTTCTTGGTGAGCTGCGGCCCTTCGAAGTTGATGGATGCTGAGGAAGGAGGGCGGGTCGAGGAATGGTCTAAGCAATGCTGCGACCCTTACTTGTTTTTGGGCATTGAGTGGTCTCTAATTGGGGCCATGTCGTGGCATGGTTGGCTAATGCCGCGACCCTTAAGGTATTTTGGGATTTTGAGATTCTAAGCTTGGGAATTTAACCTAGGGTGCTCGGGATTGAATCCTTTACCATGTTTGGTGAAATTCAATGTTCCGGAGACTAGAACTTTGTCTAGAAGCTCATTTAAGATTGTTAATGGTATCCTTTATCTTGGTTGTGACTAGGTGCTAAGCTAGGGTTCGGGGATCAGATCGCGCTCAAGAAGCGTCACTCGTAACCAATTCACTTGGAAGCCAAAGGTAAGAAAACTGCACCTGGTTGAATATATGTGATGGGACTAAGAGTTCCCTATTGTGTATGCTTGAATATATGGTATTATGCCATGCAAGCTAATTAGTGAACCAACGGCCTAAGGGTGCCAAGGGTTACACTAGCGCACAGGGCGCGGCTTGGCCACTGGTAGCCAAGGACAGCTTAATATGCACTGAGCTCGGTTTAAGTGGGCCGGAGTCAGTGGGGTAAACAAGGGGTGTGGCCTAAGTTGTCAGCCCTGATTAACATGTGATATGAGTGTTATAAGTGTTTGATTGCATCCATGATTATGAGTTTATGCTGAGTGGTCAATGTGGATTATATGATGAGAGTACATGCTTAGTGTGTTTGCTATCTGTTATTACTGTTTATGTTGCACATGTTTTCTTGCTGGGCCTTGGCTCACGGGTGCTACGTGGTGCAGGTAAAGGCAAGGGCAAGCTTGATCAACCTTGATTGGAGAGCTCTGCGAGCGAAATGTACATGGACAGCTGCTCAGCCGCCACGGTTGAGGTTTAAGTAGGGACGCGAGACCCAAAGATTGTCTATTTTGCCTTAGTATGGCTAATAATTGTTTATGTACCTTTGGAAGTTTGTAAACCAACTTTTAACTCTGTTTCTTTTGGGATCCCATGTAAATAATAGTTTAATCATATAAATTGAAACTTTTGAGACCAAAACCTTTTTAACCCTAGATCATACATGTTTAGTGACACGTTTTTAGGTTAATGACTTGATTAGCAAGTCTTGCACCTTTATAAGTACACAGTGTAGCAGTCTTGGCTATCCAGGGCGTTACAACCACCCCACCCCTACGAATGCAATGAAGGAGCACAAGGAAGTTCTGCTCCAGCTTCCATATGGTAGACGCTTCTTGTCTTATCTTCTTCATGAAGAAAAACTTCGAGCCTGCGGACTTTTGGAGCAGGGCCAGTCAATGGATGACACCACCTACCGAAAGTACACGATTTGGGAGCATGTACCACTCCCTACTGACAAACTTCCTCCGAGACAGAGGTCAACGAGCTCGAGGGCCTGATCCCCAGCCCGCCATCACTAGAGTCCGTGTTCGGGGAATGATGCCAATGATGAGGCTTCGAGCTCGAGTGACAGAGGTAAAGTCATCCTCAACTCGGCCTTGTGGTCTCATTCCCTTCTAAAATATAAACCCGACACCCTGATTCTATTCTCGGATTATAGGGATAATTTCCATGTATGGTCTTGGGTAGATGATAGGGTCCATAGGTTCGATAGCTGGCTGGGGAAATACCAAAAAATGTATAGTCTGAATGAAGTTTGGGATGGGGTAGCCGTTCAATATGGAACAAATGACTATAGGGATCTTTTGAGGTTAACTTCCACATATAGGGAAGGGACTCCCCCAGCCTCCTCTGAAGATAGGGGAATTACCTGGTCGCTGAGCACGAGCTCGGGAGAGAGTTCTAGTTAGTTTTCTTGTCACTTGTTTATTTGTTTCTGTGCATCCTTAGATTCAGCACGAGTATTTTATTTAGCTCGTGTACAGCTGGCAAGTAAAGAGCTGTAACATATGACTCATAAGTCTGTATTCCATCCGCAATGGCAGTACAGTTCCCCAAGTCAATAGCACGAGCTGGGGAATGCAAAAGCAATAAGCACGAGCTTGTAATGTTTATAAGGCATAGCATCCGCGACATGAGCTCACGATGTATTCAGCTCGAGGTACGCTAGAGGCCTGACGTATCCTTGGATCTTTAGAAATCTGGATACATTATATAGACGTGCATGGTCAGACATGGCATGCCCACAAATCCCTGAAATCCCAGACACATAATATAAACGTGCATGGTCAGGCATGACATGCCCAATTATCTCTAAGGATCCATGATTAGTTCTACCTAATGATCGGACCATACCTTAGGATAAACTGTAATATTTATAATATAATTAGTGTGGTACAGGTCACCCTGGGGATTAAGTCACGTGATGACCCCCAAAGCCTATCTGGGGTTTTTATCTATAAATACTAAGACATTGGATAGAAAAAAAGGTATTATTCTGTAAGGCAAAAAATCTGTCAAAATTTAGAGAGGAAAAAACAGTAATAATATAGACTCGTGGACTAGGTGGATTTTAACCACCAAACCACATAAAAAAAAACAACTGCTCTTGAGAGTTCTTTACTGATTTTCTTGAATATCATTTTCTCATTACAGTTTATCATTAAGCACTAATTCGTCCCAGCTATTTTCATAATTCACTGTTGGTGAAAAAATACGTCTACAGTTTGGTGCTTTCATTGAGAGCTGCAGATTAGTGCTGTCATCAAAATCCCAATCAAAGTTCATCATGGTGGTCACTCGATCGAGGCATGGCAATGAAATGGATCAGCATGGTGGGCAGGTTACTCACCATACTACTGTTTCCGATGAACATAGCCCTGAAATCCAACAACGGTTGGGAAAGCAACCGATGGGCCACGACGACACTGGGAGTTCAGCATCATTGCCGCCAAATTCGTACCCAGATTACTTGACTGCGGTGGAGTTGGAAAACATCCAGTTAAGAAGCCATCTGGCCAAGGCAAACAAACAAATCGAAGAGGTTCTGGCTCGGCTACCCCCTCTTGCAGCCGACGTTAACGTTGGGAAGAGGCAAGGTGGAACTCATAAGTCCCGCTGGGAGGGCCAATCCAGACCAAGTCGATCGGTTAGGACTTTGACCCCAAGTTCTGCACCCATGGCATGACATCATCAAGAAATTTTGCCTAAGGGCCCTCCCAAGGGTCATCGGCAAGTCAGCCAGTCGGTTAGGACCTCGACCCCAAGCTCAGTACCACCGTCAAATGCACCTGGAAACGCCCATGGCAACTCACGTGGAAGGTCTAGGGCAAACTCACAAAGACAACATGTTCCAGCCGACCCTCCTGCGTCATGATCAGATCGCTAGACGCAGAGAGGTAGAAATGGTGGAGCAGAGCGACCGTGGGCTAATTTGCTTCGTCCTGACAGGACGAGAATTGCCTCGCCTGTTAGGCATCCCCCATCGCCCATAAGGCATCTGACACCGCCTCGTTCAGCGTGAAATGTTCCTGCTTATGGGGACAGTAGGAGAAATCCTCCTCCCGCTGCTCCTACTTATGCCCCACGGACACGTGGCAATATCCCAGATCCTCATCCTCAACCACGAGCTCTAAGTTTCTTTAATGGAAGTTATTGGACTGAGGGCCGTCGAAGTGGCAGGTCTGATGTAGATTTGAGAAATCACTTGAGTTCAACTCAAAGCCCTCAAGTCAATCCCCAGGCCGACCTTCGAGAGCGCCTAAACTCACAGAGGAGAAATTCAGCCCAAAATGGAGTCAGTTACACTCATCAAGAGGAAGGTCCTTCTGAAGTATGTGATAACAGGAATGTCCCACCAAACCAAGCTCGAACTTGGAGGGACAACAACCAGTTGAACGCGTACGGTAGGACGGGAGCTGTTGAAAAGCCGCCGAATAACCAAGGAATCAAAGACCAAACCCTCAAAAGGTTAGCCCAGATGGAGGAGCTAATGAAAAGATTCCTGTCAGAAAAGGAAAAAGATAAATATGATTCAGGGGACGAGCTCGAGCTTTTCACCCCAAAAATTGCGGCAACCGCGTACCTGCCGGGTTTAAGGATGCCTCATTTATCAAAATTTGATGGAGATGGAGATTCTTCTGACCACTTGGGAATGTTCAAAACCCTGATGATGGCCCACAACATTGGACCTGAGCTAAGATGCTTAATATTCCCTTCGACTTTGATTGGACCAGCTAGGCAATGGTTCAAGCAATACAAAAAGCAATCTATTAGCTCATGGAAGAATTTCTCTGCGGACTTCAAGAGAGCTTTCAGGGCTTCTCAGGCAGCTTGGGTTAAGGCCGACTCCCTGGCAAATGTAAAGTAGCATCCCGGGGAAATTTTGAAAGCATACCTAAGTAGTTTTGCCAACGTTGCCGCCCGAGCTAGAGACGCCGACGAGAGTTCTAAACTCATGGCAATGAGGACGGGGATCCTTGTGGGAGGCGACCTATGGAAGGAGCTATAGAGAAAGGGAGTTAACTCTATGGATATGTTCCTAAATCAATCTAGAAGAGGTGCGAGCTTCTGTTGCAGGAACCAGCCCAGCCTCTGTTCAGCCCGCTGGAGTGGCAACCATTGTGGCTGAGGCTACAAATCAAGCCATTGCCCAGAATAACCAAGGGGGTGGTAAAAGAAAGGAATGGTGAAGGCGGCCAGAGCGGGTCAGAGAAAAACAAATCCGTGGAGAAGTTTAAGCCGATCTATGCAACTTATTCTGACCTCACAGATACTAGAGAACGCATCTTCTTGCGAATTCTGCTCGCCTTCCGTGGAAGAAGCCGGAACCGTTAAAGAATCAAAGGGCAAAGGGAGATCCCTCAAAAAAATTTCGATTCCACAATGATATCGGCCATAATACTGACGACTGTAGGCAATTAAAGGATGAGATCGAGACCCTCATCAGGGTAAGACCATTGGCTCAGTACGCCCGGAATCGAGGGACTCCCAAACAGCCCACTGGACAAAACATTCCATCAACTTCAGAGACTCCAATTAATCGAAATGGAGGTCAGGTGAATCAGGACAACCCTCCTCCGATCACGAGAGGAGATATAAGAACCATCTCTGGAGGTCTTCACCTGGCAGGCACGAGCAGAGGTGCCCAGAAGAGATCACTATCGAACTCAGCCAGTTCGAGGTATTATACGCACCACAGACATCGATTAAAACCCAGGCCCTTGCTGACTTCATGGCTGAATGCACCAGATTTCAAGAGGAGCTTCTAAAAGAACCGGTACATATGTTGTGGAGAATATTCATGGATGGCTCCTCTAATGAGAACGGGTCCGGAGCTGGGATCATATTGATTTCTCCAGAAGGACATCGATTCCATACTGCACTACGATTTGGGTTTGAGGCATCGAACAACGAAGCCGAGTACGAGGCTTTGTTAGTTGGGCTTAGAGTGGCAAAGGAATTGAAGGCCAGGGCCATCCAGTGTTATAGTTATTCCCAGCTAGTGGTCAATCGAGTGTTAGGGGAATACCAAGCGCGGGGTACCAAGATGGTAGCTTACCTAGCCAAGGTAAAGAAAGAGCTATCAGAATTCAATTTTGGCGCCATCGAATAGTTCCCTCACGAGCAGAACGCTAATGCAGATGCTTTGGCTAAGCTCGCCGCCTCCAAGGAAGCTGAGACTTTGAACATAGTACCGGTGGAATTTTTGGAAAGTCCAAGCATGGCAGAAAGCATGGCGGAGGTCTAGATGATTGACGCTAGGCCGACCTGGATGACCCCCATGATAGAATATCTTACAATAGGAAAACTTTCTGAAGAAAGGAAAGATGCGAGAAGGATACTCTATCAAGCTCCAAGGTATGTGATAGTGGATAGAACATTGTACCGGTGAGGCCTTTCCTTGTCTTTGCTATGGTGTGTTCTGCTAGAGGAGGCTAAGACTATCTTACAGGAAGTGCATGAAGGCTTCTGTGGGGATCATGTTGGGGGGGAAAACCTAGCCTTTAAAATATTAAGGCAGGGTTATTTTTGGTCCACCTTGACAAAAGATTCCATCTCCCATGTCCGATTGTGCAACAAATGCCAGTGATCCACCACAGTTGCACGAGCTCCTCCGGTCGAGCTAAAAATGATGTCCTCCCCGTGGCCATTTGCAATGTGGGGAATCAATTTAATAGGAGCTTTGCCTACGGGATGGGGAGGAGTTCGTTATGCGGTGGTGTCCATTGATTACTTCACAAAGTGGGTAGAGGCCGAACCATTGGCAACCATCACCTCAAAAAGAGTCCTCGACTTTGTGGTTAAGAGAATTGTGTGTCGGTTCGGGCTTTCGAAGAAGATCGTGTCAGATAACGGAACTCAGTTCGATAGTGATCTCTTGACTTAGTTCTGTGAAAAGCACAGCATAGTTAAAAGTTTCTACCTCGGTTGCGTACCCGCAGGCCAATGGCCAGGTCAAGGTTGTGAATAAAACCCTAAAGATGAATCTTAAGAAGAGGTTAGACGAGGCCAAAGGAGTCTGGCCTGAGCAGCTCCTGCAGGTGTTATGGGCGTACCGGACCTCCCATCGAACTTCTATGGGGCACACCCCTTTCTCCCTGACTTTCGAAAGTGAGGTCGTCCTTCCCGTCGAAACAAAAGTAACCACGCACATGCTCCAGACATTCAAACAGGAGCGACATGATGAGTTGCTCAATGTGTCTCTCTACCTAATTGATGAAAAATGAGAGGATTCGCAGCTACAACTCACGCATTACCAGCAAAAAATCACTCATTATTTTAATTCCAAGGTCAGGAGGCGTATCTTTAGTTTGGGCGACCTAGTACTCCGAAGGGTCTTTTTGGCAAACAAAGACCCCAAAGACGGTGCTTTAGGTCCGAACTGGGAAGAGACTTATCAAATAGTGGAGGTCGTGCGTGAGGGAACTTCCAAATTAGCTCGACTTAATGGGGAAACAGTCCCACGGACCTGGAATGCTATGCACCTAAAGAAGTATTATCAATAATGATACCATCCATCTATGTAAGGCTTAGTTATAAAAGCTGTTTGATTAAGAAATGAAGGAATCATTGTGTATTTCTTGTCTTTCATATAGTTTATTTATGTATTAGTTCGTGTGATAACATCTGTCCAAGCAACCAAGAAAGTTCACTTTCTGGTTACCTGGGGGGCATACAACCCGAGACGGATCAGAACATTCGAAGCACTTAAAATCCTGGATACAACTAGGTACAAAACTATCCTGGATACAACTAGGTCCAAAACTTGGAAGTTAGTAAAATTGATTAACCAATGGTTTTTCTAAAAATACGAGGTGTCAATAAACCTAGCACGAACTGAGTTTTAAACCATTTAAAATACTGGATATAACCAGGTCCACAACTTAGAAGTTAGCAAATTTGAAAATTCGATGGTTTCCTTAGAAGCTCGAGATAACAATGAAACCTAACAAGGACTAAGTTTGAAATATTTCAAATCCCGGATATAACCGGGTCCAAGGCCTGGTACTTGATAGGTAGGATATAAATCAACAGATTAATTTTGGATATAACCAAATTCAGAATATCTATCCCGATCTAAAAATCGATTCCTAAGATTTTGAATGTGCAAGTCATAAACATAAGAGATAATCAAGGAAAAGATATAGATAAAAAGGTAGATATATGAATTATAAATAAATTGTCTCGAGGAAAAATAACCTTACACCAGGCCAAAGGGCAAATGTTTACAAAAAAATAAAATAAAAAATCAAGCCCCTCCAGGGCGCTCTGAGGATGTAACCTCTTCCGTCTCTTGCTCGCACACAGTGGAAGCATCCCCGGTCTCAGATTGCTCTTGTAAGATTCGAGATTTGAACTTCTCGAGGTATGTATCCCACACTTCAGAAGCTAGGAAAGAGAAGTTGCCATCCTGGTTGAAGGCCCAGCAGTGATATAGCATGCTTTCCATGTAGGATAGTGAGGTCGCCTTCTCCTCCTTAATAGCAACCCCGGCCTCTAGCTGCTTGTCTTTGGCCTCCGCGACCTCGACTTGAAGAGCAGCCAAGGCAACCTTTGTAGCCTGCTCGCTCTCTTGAGACGATGCAAGGGCAGCCTTGGCTTCGAGCTCGCCTTGTTGAGAAACTGCGAGGGCAACTTGGGCTGCAGTCAAGGCGGTCTGAGCAGCCTGGAGCTCAGCCTGAAGCTCTTCATTCCTAGCCCTGGCTTGAGCTATGCTGTGGTGCTGAGCCAAGACCGATTGCAAAAAGAAAGGAAACAAGTTAGGCGCACACTGGGGTAAAATCAAAAGAGCGTATGTTCAACTGAGGAAAGTTGGCTTATTGTGAGATTCATCCCCAGGGCATATTCCAGGATGTTCTCCGGGCTCCTCTCCTCGATAACCCTCAGGTCCTTTGGATTGACCTTGTAGATGTGTTCCACCATGTGGTTCGCCGTCTCATAAGGAGTCCCCCGAAAGGTATCAGGGATCTTCTCCAAGTCCTGAGCATTGACTGGGATACGTACAGTGGTGGTGGGGACAGTAGAAGCTGGGGGATCAACTTGTGCTGCCTGATCCCGAGCAAAGGCAGATGGAAATCAAGGAGGAGGTGGAGGCAAACCCATTTTATCCTGAGCAGCAGCAGGCGGAGTTTCTAAGCTCAGGCCTTTCCCCTTTGCCGGGGATTTGGAGGTAGTCCCTGCCGTAGGGGGTGACTTCTTTGTTGTATACTAGGGCTTCTTTACGACTGGCCCCGAGCTAGATTTTCCCTCCTGGAAAATCGTGCGGATGTCGGGAACCCCTGGTTGTGCCATCTCCTCGCCTGAAAAGAATGAGGAGGATGTTAATATACGTATAAAGTCAACAGTTTACATAAAATATGTATACGTATACAATATAATAAAAAATCCTACCCTCCGGGCTAGAGGAGGAGTCTATTGCCACGACCTCTGACCTTAGAACTGCTAGAGGAGAGGGGGAGTCTAAGTCTACAACTTCTTGAATTAGGGGAGGTTCAGGCTCAGGTTCTATCTCGGGGCTAGACTCCTCTGCGTATTTCCTAAGTCCAGGGGCAAGGATACCCTGGAGCAGAGAGGGCCATGACCTGAGGTTGGTCCCATACTCTTCAAAAAATACAGACCTAAAGGATAGGGTGTTATTTACAACTACAGTGCCTTTAGGGTAGCCCATGTCATGGCATAATACTAAGTGGTCTATGCATTGGAGCAGGGTTATATTACGGTCTGAATTGATAGGGCGGCGATGGACGAGCTGGTTTGGATTAAACCTAACTAACCTAAGGTCAGCGACAACCCTATCTAAATCCCTATAGGGGTATGGGTTTCCTTGGCCGGAGGGGCCAGCTGCTGCCCCCAAAGAAGCTCTCTTTAGCTCAGGGTCCTGAGCAGCCTCGGGAGCCCGCCTCTTCCGTACGAGAGGTTCTTCCACTTCTTCTTGCTCCTCGGCTTCAGCGGCCTCGGCATCCCCTTTGGTTATGGGCGGAAGCTCGCGAACCACTGGGAGATTAGCTCGTGTCCTTTTCAAGGTCAGAGTCTGGCCTTCGGAAATTAACTTACACGACATCATTGTGTCATCGATCACGAGCTGGCGGTAATCCTTCTCACTAGGCGGAATCCTAGATAGCGTATTATATTGAACCCCGAGGGTCACGGATTTGTCCGTCCTCGCGAATATGGCTACACAAAAATACTACTCAATTAGTATATACACGAGAAGTAGATCTAGGAGCAAAGAGAATGATTCCATGAGCTAAGAAAGGAAAGGAGAACTTACGAGGATGATTGAAGTACCGATGCTCATAGTTGCGGAACCCATTCGACATAAAAAGATTGATCTTTATAGTCGTTGGGATGGCTGGGGAGCTCGATGACCGAGGGCGAGTTCGGGAACCAGGTCAAATAGTAAAACCCATCACCTCACCCTCGTTGTTCTGGGCTGGCTTTAAGGCAAAAAAAGTAAAGAATATCTGCTGGGGTGGGTACCTCCCACTTGTGCTTCAAGAAAAGATACTTCAACCCTACCAGCAGTGAGTATGAGTTCGGGGGACGTTGAAATGGCGCCAACTTCATGTAATTGAGGAAGTCGGCAAAGTACTAGTCCAGAGGAAGGAAGGCCCCTACCTTCAAATGCTCATCGCTCCAGGCTGCGAAGTCATCTTGGAGAGGCGTGCAGCTCTTTTCCCCTTTGTACGGAGGTCGGGCTATAAGGACGCCGGTCCCGACCTCGATGTTATGGGACAACATTATCTTATTGACCCTTCCTTGGGTCGTGATCTTGGAGACAATTGTCTCTGCCTCGAAGAATGCGTTAGGATCAACCGCGACCTCTTTCTCCACCACGGGGCCGAACTAAGGGATAGGAGGGTCAAAGGCGATCTCTTTTCCCTTGATTTGTCAAGACGAGGAGCCAGCCACACTCTTCTTGGGTACGCTTTTCTTGGGTGCCATCAGATCGCCTAGCGAACAAGAATGACGAATCGCTTAGTAGGCGACCTAACATTTTTATAAAGGCAAGAAAACACGAAGGAAGATTGGTGCTTTTGATGCCCGAGCTGAGTTAATCTCAGTCCACAGCATGGTGCCACACGATACCTACACTACGCGCCTAGGTTTCCCAACAGACCCCTAGTGTTTAGGGATCCGTGTGTCAGAAAATTCGGCCACTGTTGTCCTTGGGGGCGGTTTAGAGAGAAACCACCCAGAAAAAAAAACGTGTTCCCTAAGCAATATGATTTTTCTTTGAACCCTAACCTTTCATCTCCTATAACACCGGATGGGTATCTTCCAAAGTTGTCAAAGGTTACCCAAATCTATCCAGAAAATATCCTATGTCATGTATATCATATTCTTAGGAAAAGTTCAAAACCTTTGGTGTAAACCTAAAGTTGAGACCTATGTTCCAAAAAATCAAGAAGACCCTTTAATATTGACTACGGTGAAGCATGAAAGAACATGGTAGAAAAAAATACAGAAATCTATAAGGGAAGAGCCCATAGGAAGTGATAGGACTTACAGTATGATCGTTGATAGAAGAAGTGTGCTTCGTAAGAATTGGAAAACTCACTCCTGATCAGTTGAACGACTGGGTCGTCAAAAGTTTTTGGGGACAAAGAGTTTTTGAAGGTTTTTCTTTTCTGTAATAATGAAAGGTGATAAACTGTGGAATTGACCTGTCCTTTTTTATATGTAAAATGCATAAAACAACGTGGACCATCCGATCAAACCAGTCCAAGATCCGAGGGTAGTGCTTCGAAAGGCGAAATGGCGGCAAAAAGTTGGCCAGACCATTATTGTAGTCCTCAAAACCTGAACAGACACCAATCATGGTGTTCCACGTATCCAGTGCTCGAATAGTGGGCAAGCCTGGGCAACCACTGTAGAAGTTTAGAAAGCCCCCACCGTGTATGTAATGCCCCAAATTTCCTAATAAGGTTTAGGACCTTGATTAGGAGGCCGGGAGGGCCATAATTGATTTATTATAGTATTTAATGATTATATGCATGTTTACGTGAATTATAGTATTATATGATGGTGAATGCATGCATATGGGCTCATATGTTAATTATGAGGGTAATTTGGTAATTTGGCCACTGTGGGCGTAATTGTATATTTTGGGGTGCATGGTTGTGATTAATTAATATAGCCACACTATAAGGTGGATTGGTTCGAGCTTTTCGACATGAGACGATCATGAGATGTAAGTGTTCGGTCTAGTCATAACGGGTTTAAGCTTGGGGCTCGGGGTGAGTCTCGGGGTGATATTTATGGTTATGGCGTTACCGGGGATTTTAGGGTAACGAGATATGAATTATTGGTGTTTGAGGATATTGAGATTAGCGGGAATTGGGAAGCGTTAATTATGATTAACGGGTTAAGCTAAAAGTACCAATTATACCCCTAGAGTGGCTTGAAAGGCTTTAGATGACATAAGGGCATTTTGGTCTTTTAACCCTAAGGATATATATGATATGAAGGCTGTAGATTGATATTAAAACAGAGCCTATATTCTCATTCTCCCTTCCATCCCGTACAAGCTTCTTCCCTCACCTTTCTTTGAATTTTTGAGAGCTCAAATGGAGGTGTTGAGCTAGGAGATTAAAGGTGGCAGCTAGGGAACCTGTAACAACCATCAAAGGGGACTCAAAACAGGATTCAAGGTGAGTTCTAGTCACTTACTTCAGGTGGTGCTCTGTTTTCAAGCTTTGGTTTTCAGCTTTTGATCTTGTTAGAAGCTTGGATTCAAAGGGGTTTTGATGGATTATAGGATTGGGTTTTGATGAGGGGAGGTTATGAGTGTTGTCGAGGGGTTTAATTATATGTTTGGAGGAGGTTTGGAGATGGTTTGAGGGACTGGTTTGAGAGGGAAAACACAGGGTTAAAATTCTGGTGCGTGTGGCCGACTTAGCTAGTCTGGGCTGGGCGCCGCGGCGCAGCAGGGGTGCGCCACGGCCCTTGGTGTCTGTCAGGAGGGAGCCCTTCTGTCTGAAGGGCGTGCCGTGGCACAGCAAGGGAGGGCCGTGGCCCTTAAGGCTAATTTTGTTAAAGTGTGGATTTTTGCTCGGGGATTCAAACCATAGGCCTCGGGGTTGAACCTAGTACCCGGTTGGGTAGTGTTTGAGGTCTCGGGGGCTGGGATTTGGTTTGGGAAACCTCAGTTATCGTTTTTATTAATAATACCTTATATTTGGTTATGACTAGGTGACCGCTAAAGGACTAAAAGTTGATCGTTCTCAAGGGTCGTTCTTTTAATCGTTCTAGCTCGGCTTTGAGGTAAGAAAACTGCACCCTGTGTATATGTATGATATGCATGGTTATTATGATGCATGTTGGATGATTATTATGTATGACATGCATGGCTATTCTTCATGCATGTTGGTTGACTATTAAATGTGACATGCATGGCTGTTATTAGCGCATGTTGGATTGCTGGATATGTTGCGTATGATGCATGAGAAACATGTGTTTAGGACGTGCTTTATATACTGAGTATGATACTGTTCAGAGCTTGAGCCTCTGTGTTTATGCATGGCCCTAATAACACTAATACCTGTTTAGTAAGCATGCTAAATGCCTCATTTATGGATATGGAACATGAAATATGTGATTGGTGGCATGTCTTACTTGTGATTGACACTGACTAGTCAAGGACCGACTCTAAAGTCGAGAATTTTGCATTGAATGGCTCTATAGCATTAATGCCAGACCGACCCTAAGGTCGAGAAACTTATAAGCGCTTGCCTGGTCTACAACCAGATGACTATAGCCAAGGTATATGACCCCGGTGACCGTTTGTCACATGGCTAAGGGACGTTGTCCATAGTTTCGACTCTAGAGTCGTGAGGAAGGTTATGTTGGTGACTAAACACCTCGCACCTGTCCTAATCAAGCTTAAGTCGAGAATTATGCATTGAATGGCTCTATGGCATTAATGCCAGACCGACCCTAAGGTCGAAGAACTATTAAGCGCTTGCCTGGTCTACGACCAGATGTTTATGGCCAAGGTATATGACCCTGGTGACTGTTTGTCACATGGCCAAGGGACGCTGTCTATTGCACGACTCTAGGGTCGGGAGGAAGGTTATGTTGGTGACCACTCACCATGCACATGTCCTAATCAAACTAATGAAAGGATCACTTGTCAGTTAAGCCCTGGTGACCCTATCGTCACATGGCTAGAAGGAGCGATGCTCATTATTGTGACTTTTGGCTATTGTCACCTATTTGCTTGGACTGATAGTCCTGAATGGTTATTATGATCGTTGTTGATATTATATCATGCTTTATTGGGTTTTCTTGCTGGGCTTCGGCTCACGGGTGCTACGTGGTGCAGGTAAAGGCAAGAGGAAGCTGGACCATTCTTGAGTTGGAGAGCTTAGGTGATGACGTGTACATATGCAGCTGCTCGTCCGCCACGGCCGAGGTTTAAAGTGGAACTAGGGTTGAACCCTGTTTTGCCGCTTAGAACGGCTTGTTGTAAATGTTTTCTGTAATAGACTCTTAAACTTTATTTTCGGGATCCCAATGTATATATTAAACGTTTTAGTGAAACGTTACATCCTAACCAAATTTTTAATCCCTAAACCGCTAATCATACTTAGTTACACGTTTTTGGCCAAATGACTCGATTAGCGAGTTTAGCACTGTTTACAAGGCACACCGTAACGGTCCCTGGAGTTGGGGCGTTCCAGTGTAAGTTAGAAGATGACGTCATAAAACACGAGCAGGGACTTGGGGGCAAATGTGCATCCTAAGATTCAACACGAGTCTTTTACTTAGCTCGTGTACAACTGGCAAGTAAAGAACTGTAATAGATGACTCATAAGTTCGTATTCCATCCACAATGGCAGTACAGTTCCCCAAGTCAATAGCACGAGCTGGGGAATGTAAAAGCAATAAGCACGAGCTTGTAATGTTTATAAGGCATAGCATCCGCGACATGAGCTCACGATGTATTCAGCTCGAGGTACGCTAGAGGCCTGATGTATCCTTGGATCTTTAGAAATCCGGATAGGTTATATAGACGTGCATGGTCAGACATGGCATGTCCGCAAATCCTTGAAATCCCGGACACGTAATATAAACATGCATGGTCAGGCATGACATGTATGATTATCTCTGAGGATCCATGATTAGTTCTACCTAATGATCAGACCATACCTTAGGATAAACTGTAATATTTATAATATAATTAGTGTGGTACAAGTCACCCTGGGGATTAAGTCATGTGATGACCCCCAAAGCCTAGCCGAGGTTTTTCTCTATAAATACTAAGACCTTGGATAGAAAAAAAAAGGTATTATTCTATAAGGCAAAAACTCTGTCAAAATTTAGAGAGGAAGAAATAGTAATAATATAGACTCGTGAACTAGGTGGATTTTAACCACCGAACCACGTAAAAAAGACAAGTGCTCTTGAGAGTTCTTTACTGATTTTCTTGAATATCATTTTCTCATTACAGTTTATCATTAAGCACTAATTCTTCCCAGCTATTTTCATAATTCACTGTTGGCGAAAAACTGCGTCAACAGTTTCCATTAACTGTTTTGCTTCACATTTACTTTAGCATTTTAAGCTCGTTTACTAACGTGATTTGACTATGCAGGAAATATGGACTCTAACCTCGAAACCATGCTCAACAGCCGCTCGGGGGCCAAGCAAAGCAAGCGCTTGAGAGCATCACAAAAAACTAGTCGGCCTGCCAAAGTCCCTAAAAGAACCGAGGTGATTCCTCCTCCCCCGGACCCTCAAGGCCCGAGCCAGGTTGTGACCTCAGATCCTCAGGTCGGGGTTCCAGTGGAAGCCACTCCTTCCCTGCCTCCTTCTACCGAAACCCTCCAACCGATTGCACCAGCTCCGAAGAAACCAACCCCAACTCGGGAGCGCTTGCTGTCAATTTCGACTCATGCAGATGAGTATGTCATCGACAACACTGCCGGGACTCACGAAGCCACTCTTGGCTCGGATGAACTGTCTCGAGTGGGCCAAAGCTTCAGAAATCTTGGGGCTCCTCAATGGCAGTTTCTGGTTAATGCTTGGGACTCTAATGTCCTCTATGACAAGAGTACCGAGCTTATCTCCTCAGTAATTTTTCTCACTTTTTATTTATTTGAGTTTTACTTGGAACATGTTCTAACTTGATTTGTTTGTGTGTTAGGCTCTTGCTGCAGTTGCTCAGCAAAATTACGAGCTGAACAACGAGGTTCATGCAAGCATGTCCTACGCTCAAGAGTCGAAGGATCTCCAGCTCAAGCTCGCTGATGGGTTTAAGGCTGTCAAGTCAAAGCTGGGGGCGAGGATCAAAGAGCTCGAGGGGAAGAGTTCCAGGGTCGAAGAGCTTGAAAAGCTAAATGCCAAGCTCAAAGAGGAGAAAAAGGCCACCTTCAAGATAATGGAGGGTGAAAAGGCTGGCCTCCTTGAAGAGTTCAAGGAGAGGAAGGATCGAGCAGTTGACATGGCCATGTACAGGATCTGGGCCAACAATGTCGATCTTGACACAAGCTTCTTGGGTACCCTGGAGGACGAGCTCGTGGCTAAGTGGCAAGCTCGGCTGGAGGCAGAGGAAGCTGAGGAGGAGGCTGAGAAGGCCAAGGAGGCGAGTGTCGTTGGGGGGGATGCTCTTGCATCCTAGAGGCGAGATCGTGGGCTGCGTCCCATTTAAATTTTTTTGTAATAGTTAAGACCTTTCTTTTTTATCCCCTGGGGCGAAAATAATTTACAGCTCGTATAAGAGTTATTTTTTGTTTGTTCAAACTTTTACATTTGGTATACTGAATTTTTATGCTCGGCTTTTAATATTTTTGCTTAACATTTCTAGGTCGAAATATTTTAAGCAACTTATATTAAATTTTTGCCTTTATGTTTGTTTATTCATAGAAACTTTTGTTGGATTTCGGCTCGAGTTACGATGCATTCATGCATAGTTTGCTCGATGTATCCATATTCGATCTCATTTTGTGTCAAGGTCAGATCTTACTTTTACCACGCACCCGAAAGTACTTAAGTGGTATGTAAGCTAGGTAGTTTAGTTATATCCTAATTTTTATAGTCACTTTTCATCTTGCTCGAGTAGTTCCTTGAGGTTATGAGGTCGAAACTTTTTGTTGCAAAATACTCCAGCCTCGGTATCGACTTAGATCAAAGTAGGTTTATCTTTTTCCCACTTGTGTCGATCAGTTTTAGCTAGTTTGTTCCAATCCTATTTAGGTCGTGTTTGGTTTGTAATCCATACACTTGTATACTTTTAATCTAGTTATGTCTAGATCATATTAGCTCGTGTATCTGGTTATGTCCAAATTGTCTTAGTTCGCGCATCTGGTTATATCCAAATGCTTATTTTTATTTATTTTTTTAAATAATCTGGTTACGTCCAAATTATCTTAACTCACGCATCTGATTATATCCAGACACTTATATTTTTTAAATAATATGGTTACGTCCAAATTATCTTAACTCGTGCATCTGGTTATATCTAGACACTTATATTTTTTAAATAATCTGGTTACACCCAAATTATTTTAACTTGCGCATCTGGTTATATCCAGACACTTATATTTTTTAAATAATCTGGTTACATCCAAATTATCTTAACTCGCGCATCCGGTTATATCCAGACATTTATTTTTAAATGTTATTTATTTTTTCAAACTTATGGTAAGTATACCACTGATTCCCCCTTAATATCCTATGAGTGTGACCATAGGTTATTAAATTATGAGAGTTTGCAAAAAATACAACATATAAAAACAAGAATGAGATTTGATCAGAATCAAATATTTTATTAATAAAAATTTTGTAAAAACAAACACGCTTGGTTACAATGAGACATCATTCCTACACTGTTGATAGTAAGGTCGTAGATACTCACCATTCCAAGCTCGTGGTACCAATTCTCCATTTAATCTCGTCAATTTATAGACGCCAGGTCAAATAATTGACTCGACCTAGTACGGTCCTTCCCAATTAGGTCCAAGTACGCCAGCAGCTGGGTCCCTTGTAGCTAGGAACACACACCTGAGCACTAAGTCTCCCAATCCGAACTTCCTTTACCAATCCTTTTTATTAAAATATCAGGTAGCTCGTTGCTGATATGCTGCATTTCTCAACTGAGCTTCATCTCTCCTTTCTTCAATAAGATCTAGACTTACTTCGAGTTGGGATTGGTTCGAGGCTTGGTCATAAGCATGGTTATGAGTCGTGGGTATTTCGACCTCGATTGGTAACATGGCCTCGCACCCATATGCCAGGAAAAAAGGGGTATGCCCTGTTGAAGTGCGAGCTATAGTTCGATATGCATACAAAACTTGGGGTAACTCCTCGGGCCATTTTCCCTGCTTCTTTTAACTTCTTCTTTATAGAACTCTTGAGAGTCTTATTTACTACTTCGACTTGGCCATTTGCTTGGGGATGGGCAACGGAGGAGAAATTTTTTATTATTTAATTTTTTTCACAAAAATGGGTGAATAATTCACTGTTGAATTGAGTATCGTTATCTGATACTATTTTCCTTGGCATTCTGTATCGGCAGATGATGTTTTTTTACCACAAAGTCAGGGGTTTTTTTTGAGGTGATCGTTGCCAGCGGTTCGGCCTCGGTCCATTTTGTAAAATAATCGACCGCGACCACAACGTACTTTACTCCACCTTTCCTGGTTGGCAACGAACCTATGAGATCGATTCCCCATACTGCAAATGGCCATGGGGAGATCATCATGGTTAGCTCGGATGGTGGAGCTCACAGAATTGTAGCGAATCCCTAGAATTTATCACATTTCTTTACATATTTGAATGCATCTGCTTTGATAGTAGGCCAGAAGTATCCTTGTCTTATAATTTTCTTTGATAAACTATGCCCCCCAGTGTGGTCTCTACAAAATCCTTCATGAATTTCTTCTAAGATTTTCTTTGCCTTGGGTGGAGTCACACATCAGAGTAATGGCATAGAATATCCTCTCCGATATAGCCTTCCTCCACAATAGTGTATCTCAGAATCTGATACATCAGCTTTTGAGCCTTGTTCTGTTCTGCTGGGAGAATGCTGGTTTCGAGGTAATCAACTATTGGGGTCATCCAGGTTGGTTCGGAGTCAATCATAAATACATCTTCCTCTTCAGGCTCGCTAATACTAGGAGTCGACAGGTGCTCTATTGGTACTACGTTTGGCATTTCGACTTCGCTGGACGTGGTGAATCTGGCTAGAGCGTCTGCATTTGAGTTTTGTTCTCAGGGAACCTGCTCTATGGCATAGAACTCGAAATGTTCGAGCGTCGCTTTAGCTTTTTCTAAATACGCATCCATCCTTATGCCACGGGCCTGATATTCCCCTAGAATTTGGTTGGCCACTAATTGCGAGTCACTGTAGCAGTGTATTGCTTTGGCCTTGAGCTCCTTGGTTGTGCAGAGTCCTGCCAATAAAGCTCCGTACTCAGCTTCGTTATTAGATGCTTCGAAGCTGAACCTCAAGGCGGAGTGAAATCGATTTCCTGTTGGGGTGATCAATATGACTCCTACCCCCGATCCATTTTCGTTTGAAGATCCATCGACATAAAGTTTCCACAACTTGCGGGCTGGGGTTGTAATTTCGTCATCGGATACTCCAGTACATTTTACGATGAAGTCTGCCAGGGCCTACCCCTTTATGGTCGTTCTCAAATGATAAGTGATCTTGAACTGTCTGAGTTCAACAACCCATTTCAATAATCTGCATGAGGCCTCTGGCTTGGACAATACTTGTCGCAGTGGTTGGTCTATCAGCACGTGGATGGGGTGCGCTTGGAAGTAAAGTTGGAGCTTTCGAGATGAATGGATCAGGCTAAGCGCTAGTTTTTCCATTAATGGGCATCTCAATTATACCCCCCAGTAATGTAATGCCCTGGTTACCCCAGAATAGTTACGGTGATCGGTGAACCGAAAATTTGACCTGCTACCCGAGTCCTTTTTTTGAAAACGTGTTCTAAGTGTTATTAACAGGTTAAGGTGAAAAAAAACAATAAAGAGGAAATGATATATTTTATTAAGTATATAAACTGCTCATGAGCTATTCAAAACATTTACAAGTTATTTACAACTCAAAATGGCCACTATTGTTTCAAGTTTACAACCCCACCGGCCTAAGCGGCAAAAATAGGGTAAACCCCCTAGTCCCTCTGAGAACTCCTTGGCCGTGGTGGTCAAGCAGCCGCATATGTACACATCACCACCTAAGCTCTCCACTTAAGGCTGGGTGAGATTTTCTTTCCCTTTACCTACACCACATAGCACCCGTGAGCCAAGGCCCAGCAAGAAAACACAATATAGCATGATATAATATCAACAATGATCATAATAATCATTCAGGACTATCAATCCAAAACAGATAGGTGACAGTCGCAAAAGTCACTAAATAGGAAATAGCTCCCTACAGCCTTGTGACGATAGGGTCACTGGGGCTTAACAGGTAAGTGAACCTTTCATTAGCTTAAACAGGATAGGTGCATGGTGACTGGTCACCAACATAACCTTCCTCATGACCATAGAGTCATAACCTTGGAACATCGTTCCCTAGCCATGTGACAAACAGTCACCTGGGCCTTATGCCCTGGCTCCCAGTAACTAGTCTTAGACTAGCCAAGCGCTTATAAGTTCATCGACCTTAGGGTTGGTCCACTGTTCCTTAGAGCCATTCAACACTGATATAGATTAGATCTAATCTTCATTCGGCCCTGCGTTCAGGACGCTTATGCCGTTTCTGACACTTAGGTCAGTGTCCCTAACTAGTCAGTGCCATATACAAGTAATCAATATTCACTAGCATTTAATATGCAATCCATGTCCACATTCATCAACCAACATGCCTCAATAACAATCACGCATGTCATATATACACAGGGTGTAGTTTTCTTACCTCAGGTTCGAGCGAGGGATATTATAAGAACGACTCCTGAGAACGATCGATCTTTTGGTTCCTTAGCGGTTACCTAATCACAACCAATTATAACCTCCATTAATGAGAATCAACATGGATAGGGTCTTAACCTAAGCACCACTCTCAGGACCTCGAAACATGCCCACACGGTGAGTAAATTCGATCCCGGACCTTAAGGATTGAAACCCCAAGTCAAAAACCCTTAAAAACACTCAAAACGGGACTTTGAAGGAACAGGGTAGCGCTACAGCGCTGACCCCCTAGCGCCCCAGCGCTATTCTCAGAACCTCCAACATGCCCACAAGCCTCCTGAGTAGCTCTGTAGCGCCCTAGGGTGGGTGCTATAGCGCTACCTCCAGACCAGAACTCCCCTGAACCGACCTTCTTCATCTCCTTCGATTCCAACCTGATTCCAAAGCTTCAAAAACCTATTTTTGATGCCAAATGAACCCAAAGACCATCTCAACATATCCCAAACATCCCAACCATAGGAACCCTAGCCAAAACTCCCAACAAAACCAAGACCTCACCCTAGAAATCTCAACTGCAAAACAGAACCAAAACAGGGCAAACCAGAGAATTCTATGGTTAGAAACTTACCCAAAGCTCAGCTTATGATGCTCTTCAAGGGTGGGACACTCTCCCAAACTCCCAAGGCTTGCTTCCCAAGCTTGAATCCTCAAGAATGGTTCAAAAATCACAAAGAAGGATGAAGAAAAGAAGGTACGGGAGAAGCTTAGAAACTTGCTCTATTTTCTACCTCTTTCTCAGCCAACAATAGTTATGTTTATCCTAGGGGTGAAATGACCATTTTACCCCTAGGTCAATTTAAAGTTTCTAAAGGCTCCCAAGGGCAAAATTGGTATTTTCCACCTATCTCGTTAATCATAATTAACGCTCCCCAATTCCCGCTATTCCTAATAATTTCAAACACTAATAATTCATATCATGTTACCCTTTAATTCCTGGTAACGCTCTAATCATTGAAATCACCCCGAGACTCACCCCGAGCCCCGAACTTAAACCTGTTGTGATTAGACCGCTAATCAATATTCCATGATCGTCTCATGCCGAATAGCTCGAACAAATCCACATTATAATGTGGTCTCAACATATCACCGACATGCATACAATTATACAATTATACCCTCAACGGGCCAAATTACCATCACACCCCTGTAATTAAAATGTGGACCCACATGCATGCATTTAACATCATATTATAATATAATTCACGCATACATGCATATTATTAGTTAATGGCATAATTAAACAAGTATGGCCCTCCCGGCCTGCTAATCCCGCCATTAAACCACATCGGAGAATTCGAGGCATTACAAGTAACCTCTTGCTGACATAGTACATTGGTTTTTGTACCCTCTTGTCTTCTTGGATGAGCACAACACTGATAGCATACGCGGTTGTAGCAAGATACAGGTATAAAACTTCTCCTGTGATAGGTTTTGACAAGATTGGAGGTTCCGCGAGGTGTCTCTTTACATCTTGGAATGCAAGCTCGCATTCCTCCGCCCGCTCGAATTTTTTGCCTCCTCTCAAAAGGTTGAAGAATGGAAGACATCGGTATGTAGATTTAGAAACAAACCTGCTTAATGTCGATATCCGTCCAGTTAAAATCTGAACATATTTATGATTTTGAGTGGATTTTGTCAGGATTAACGCCTAGATTTTGTCAGGATTAACCTCTATTCCTCACGCGTTTAAGATAAAGCCCAGAAACTTCCCGGACGACACTCCAAAAGAGCATTTTTGGGGGTTGAGTTTCATGTTGTACTTCCATAACATAGCTAATCATTCTTTGAGGTTGTCTACATGGTTATCGTTATGTTTAGATTTGACCAACATATCATCAACATAAACTTCCATGTTATTACCTATCTGCTCAGAGAACATTCTGTTCACCAGCCTTTGGTACGCTGCCCCAACATTTTTAAGTCCGAAGGACATAACATTGTAACAGTACAAACCTTTATCAGTTACAAAGCTCGTATGCTCTTGGTCTGGTGCGTGCATGGCAATTTGGTTATATCCAGAATAAGCATCCATAAATGACATAAGACCATGCCCAGCTGTGGCATCTACGAGCTGATTGATTCGAGTTAGGGGAAAACAATCCTTTGGGTATGCCTTGTTGAGGTTGGAGTAATCGATGCAAGTTCGCCATGTTCCGTTGGGTTTCAGGACCATCACCGGGTTGGCAATCCAATCAGGATAGAAGGCATCTCGTATGAACCGATTTGCCTTTAATCTATCGACCTCTTCCTTTAAGGCTTTCTTTCTATCATCATCCAGGAGTCTACATTTCTGCTGCTTCGGGGGGAAGCTCTTGTCAATATTAAGTGCATGGCTTATTACATTTGGACTTATCCTTACCATGCCCGAATGTGACCATGCGAAAACATCTTGGTTTTTCTTTAAGAAGCAAATTAATTGCTATTTTGCTTTCTCAGAAAGATTTTTCCCCACCTTCACGGTCTTTGGGGGATCGACTTCTTCGAGCTTGACCTCTTCGAGCTCCTCTAATGGCTCAAGGTCAGCTCTTTCCTCTACTCTAAGGTTGATTTCTTCATCGATTTCAAAGATCGTCCCGTCCTCATTCTGAATTATGACAAGTTCCTGTGCACTTGTTTACTTTTTCCCTCTAACAAAAATGCGATAACATTCCCTCCCCGCAAGCTGGTCCCCTTTTAGAGTCCCGATGCCACTAGAAGTCGGGAACTTGATGGCCAGATGCCTAACGGACGAAACTACCCCCAAACCTACTAAGGCAGGTTTCCTAAGTAGTATGTTATAGGCAGATGGAAGGTCCACCACCACGAACTCCATCATCCTAGTTATAGAGACCGGGTAGTCTCCCAAGGTCACAGGGAGTTCGATGGATCCCATGCAGGCAATCCCTTCTCCTGAAAAGCCATACAACATAGTTGCACAGGCTTTTAGGTCGCGAAGCGCGAGTCCCATCTTTTCTAAAGTAACCTTATAGATGATATTTACCGAGTTCCCATTGTCAATTAGGACTCGGTGTACCCTCTTGTTCGCGAGTTGAAGGGTGATGACCAGAGGGTCATTGTGAGGGAACTGTACATGAGACGCGTCGTCTTCAGTGAAAGTTATGGGTTGAGCGAACCCTTTGTTGTTTCAGAGCTCTAGGTTCGGGTTCATCGGGAGATCTGTCACCAGTCTTTAACTCATTCACATATCTTTTCTGGGCATTCCTGCCCGATCCTACGATATGGGGTCCCCCATAGATGGTTATAACATCTTCTCCATCAATCGGAGGGGGTCGTTCATCTTCCCGAGCTCGGGAGTTATTGTTCTGGGTAGGTGGTGCAGCTGCTGCCCTCTGGCTGGTGGAAGCCTGATTGGGGTTTCGGTTTCTTAAATATTGACTGAAATACCCCCTCGAGATCAATCCTTCGATCTCATCCTTTAGTTGTCTACACTCATCGGTTGTATGTCCGATATCTCTGTGGAATCTACAATATTTGCTAGAATCTCTTTTTGCCTTTTGGTTCCTCATGGGATCAGGTCATCTGAAAGGGACCTGGTTTTCATTGGCTAGGTAGATATTCTCCCGAGACTCATTGAGCTTGGTATACACCTTTTATACGGAGAAGTATCTTTCCCCTATTTTCTTCATTCCCCCATCTGCCTCAGGGTTATTTCCTTCATTTTTCTTTCTCTTGGAAGGGTTGTCCCCAGGGGGTTTTGAAGTTGTAGGATCCGCTGAGGTCGAGGCAGAGTTAGCATTCGTTGTTGTAGTTATGGGCTGAGAGGTCATATTCAATGCTGACCTTGCCTCCTCCACATTAACAAACATCTGAGCTTTCCGATTGAATTCGTTTAAGGACCTTACAGGCTTTCTTTGCAAGTCTTCCCAAAGAGAACTCCCAGGCATTACTTCAGCTCGAACGACCATTAAATGGCCACTATCGTCGACATCTCGAGCTCGAGCGAATTCTAAGTTAAACCTTGTGAGGTATCCTTTTAGCGACTCATTTGGCTGTTGTCGAACATTAGTCAAGGCTGAAGCCTCGGGTCTAATGCCGACCATGGCTTTGAATTGTTTTTTAAAATCTCTTGACAATTGATCCCAGGAGGCAATCAAATGTCTCTTGTATTTTTCAAACCAGTTTTTTGCTGGTACCGTGAGAGAGGCGATGAACAACATACACCTAAGCTCGTAGCCCACATTGCTGGCTCGCATAATTGTGTTGAATGTGCTTAAGTGGTTGTATGGATCCGAATTTCCATCAAATGGCGGGACATGAGGAATTCTAAATCCTTGAGGAAACGGGGTGTTAGAGATATGTGAGGCAAAGGGCTCAAGTTCCTCATCGAACTCTTCATCCTATTCCCGGCTACGTTCGTTCTGTAAGAGCCTGAATGCTCTCTCCAACTGCTCAATCCTCTATTGGACTAGATCTACAGGAGGCCTGACCTGAACTAGAGGGAGCTGGTTATCGTTGATTACAACTCCAGTCCCCCGTCTTGGTGCAGGATTGTACATCGGCTGCTTGCGACCATTCAGATGATCTCGTAGATCTGGATTCGGGGGATTATCACCCCCCAATTATGGTTTAAGTGTTCCCGTAGGTCAGGGTGATCTCCTTGATTCCCGACATTCCTTGGCTCTGTATCATAAATTCTCATCGACCTAGTGTAATCTGAGCTTTCACTTACGTAGCTCGTCGCTCAGTGATTACGAGGTGGATCCCCTGCTGGTTTCCTTGTCCCAGTAGCTCGTGACCATGACATTTGGCTTCTAGTATGTTGAGGAGCCCTGTGATCTCGGGCAGCCTCTCCATTTCCATGTCCCCATCCAGCCTGTCGATCCCTATTTTGAGGGGCAGGTCGCAGAGCATCTTGAATTGGTGAGGGATGCCTTATTGATGATGGCGGGTGTCTTATGGAAGATGGTGGCTGTCTCCCATGGTTAGGCCTAGAAGGTCTCGAATTCGCCCGGTTAGGTTCTGGGACATTCTCTGCTGCACCAAGATTTGGGGTTCGAGCCACCGAGGGGGCTCGGTTATTCCCCATTCCCGTGTGTGCTGCAGCAATCGGGTTGGCAGTGGCCTCAGCCTGATTTCCCCTCCGGGGTCTTGGCTGAACAGGAGGGGATGTTGGTGGCGGTGCTTTTTCCGCTCTCCGAGTGGCTGCATTCTTTCGAGGACGTCCCCTGGGCCTACGAGGTGGGGCCTGAGTGTCCCGCGGAGGCGGAGGCTGGGTAGCTTGCGGAGGCGGGGCCTGAGCCGCTTGTGCCTCAGCAGCTAGCCTGGCTAACTCTTCATTGCGTTTTGTAGCTTCTGCCAACTTTTTACGTAGTTGGCAATTTTTGAGTTCCATGATTGGAACATATCTCTCGGGATTGTAGTACATATCCTCGTCGGCCCTGGGGGCAGGTGGTCCCCGAAAGTTAGACGAGTCACTCCTCTCATCGGGATCAGAATTCATCATAGGCTGCTTTCTAGGCCGCTGTGGGTATTCATCTTCATTTAGAATTTCCTCCTCAGGTGTATTGGGATCGTTCGCAGCCATTGTTAATCCAAGAGGCTCTCTGACTAAACAGAATCACGCATTGTTTAATGACTCTCAATGAAAGCACCAAACTATTGACGCCATTTTTCGTCAACTTAAAAAGGAGAGCAATTAAAGAAGAATATATTAGAGGAAATGAAATAAGAAGATGAAAACAAGATCTTTTTACGTGGTTCAGCAGTTAAATCTTCCTAGTCCACGAGTCTGTGTTATAAGTGCTTGGGAGTCTTCTTGAAACTTTTCAAAGAATAGTTTCTCAGAGTTTTCTATCAAGATCTCAAAATTTCCCTCCTCTACAAAGGGAGTTTCCTTCTCTATTTATATAGAAGGTTTCAGAATTCATTCCCACATATTTCGGGAAGATATTCTGTGAATCAAATGATATAATGCCACTTAATGCATTATTTTCTACGTGCATGATAATATCCCATAGAATGTGAGATTTGATAACTAATTACATCATATCCCTTAAACATAGGGATTTTACAACAATAAATACATTCACACATAACCGACTAGCTTAGATATTGGGCTTATTGTGCCTTCGAGATTATTCGTCGATCACGAGCTTGTCATTCTTGCTTCGCCTTTGCTCCGAACAAGTCATTGATGGAGTCATCATATTCGAGCTTATGTTTCTCGAGCTCGGATCATCTTGTTTGAGGGCAAGAGATACACCAGGAAATGTATACAAGTGTTGAACCCTTTGTTGTTGTGAGCTTACCTCATAAGCTCGAAGCGTCTTTAAAGCTACATCCTGTTCGAGCTCATGAGATCGTCATTTACAACAAAACTGTCTAACTGGAGGATCATGAGGACTGTGCATATTTTGAGCTTACACCTAACGAGCCTAGGTTTCAGGATCATAATTTCCCATGCTCAAAATCTGGGTGTAACAAGAAGGTTTCAGAATTCATTCCCACATATTTCGGGAAGATATTCTGTGAATCAAATAATATAATGTAAATAAATACATTATTTACTACGTACGCGGTAATATCCCATAAAATGTGGGATTTAATAACAATATCACATTAGATCCCTTAAACATTGGGAAGTTATAACAATAAATACATTCACAGACAGCTAACGTGTTCGAATGCTGGATCCATGTATCTTTGAGACCATTTGCCCATTACGAGCTCATCACATTGGTTCTCTTATGCTCCCAACAAGTTACCGTTGACGAAGCCATTATGTTCAAGATTACCCTCTCGAGCTCGAACCATCTTGTCTGAGGGCTAGAGATACATCCAAAAACTTATACAAGTGTTGAACCCTTGATGTTGTGAGTTGCGAGTCCAACTTATAAGCTCGGAGCACTTTTGAGGTTACATATTTCTCGAGCACGTTAGGTCGTTATTTACAGCGAAACCATCTCTGAATTATAGATAAAATGATGGCCGTGTTCATTTCGAGCTTACACCTAACGAGCCTAGATTTCGAAATCATAATATTCGAAATTTGGGTGTAACATTATGCTTTATAGTATAAATTTATAGTTTAAATAGACGTGGTTTAAATTTTGATCCTAGTGTTTATATTTTAATCCTAGTGGTTTGAATTTTAATCCTTGTTTTAAGGAGTTATGGTTTAGATTTTAAGCGTTATGCATTATAGTTTAAATTTATAGTGTAAAGAGACGTGGTTTGGATTTTAAGCCTAGTGGTTTAAATTTTAAGCCTTGTGGTTTAGATTTTAAGGAGTTATGGTTTAGATTTTAAATGATATACTTTACAGTTTAAATTTATAGTGTAAAGAGATGTGATTTATATTCTAAGCCTAATGATTTAAATTTTAAGCCTTGTGGTTTAAATTCTATAAAGTTATGATTTAGATTTTAAACGTTATATTTTATAATTTAAATTTTAAGCCTTGTGGTTTAAATTTTAAGAAGTTATGATTTAAATTTTATAAGGTCGTGGATTAAATTTTAGGCCTTATGGTTTAAATTTTAAATTTTGTGGTTTAAATTTTAAGTCTTGTAGTTTAAATCTTAAAGGCTAGTGATTTAAATTTTAAAGAGTCGTGGTTTAGATTTTAAATAATTATGAATTTTATATGGTTGTAGTTTAGATTTTAACCCTATTAGTTCAACTTTTAACCCTTGTGGTTTAAATTTTAAAGAGTCGTGGTTTAAATTTTAAGTCTTGTGACTTAAATTTTAAAAAGTCGTTGTTTAAATTTTAAGCCTTATGGTTTAAATTTTAAGTCTTGTGACTTAAATTTTAAAAAGTCGTTGTTTAAATTTTAAGCCTTATGGTTTAAATTTTAAAGAATCCTTGTTTAAATTTTAGGCCTTATTATTTAAATTTTAAAGAGAGGCAATTTAAATTTTAAGCTTTATAGTTTAAGTTTTAAAGAGTCGTGATTTAAATTTTAAAGCTTGTGGTTTAAATTTTAAAGACTTGTGGTTTTAATTTTAAGTTTTGTAGTTTACATTTTTAAAAGTTATGGTTTATATTTTAAGCATTGAGGTTAAACTTTTAAATGGTAGTTGTTTAGATTTTATGTCTTGAGGTTTATATTTTAAAGTATTGTGGTTTACATTTTAAAGAGTGTGGTTTAGATTTTAAGCATTGATGTTTACATTTTAAAGAATAATTTTTCATAGATTGAATACGATACTATAAATATAGTTGTCACACATATATATGATATCATAAAAGTTTCAGTTTTACGTAACAATTTTAGTTTCTATGACTTATTTTAACATACTTAGAAGATATTTCAAAACTAGTACTATTTGAGTCTAGTATGAGTTGTTATGAGCCTAAAATTATTCTTTAGATATTTTCAACAAACAATTAGAATGCATTTCTAATTTAACTATAATATGACATAGATAATACACATTGCAACAACATTTAGAATAACGTGCTCAAATAAAGATAATTTGAAAAAGCTCATGATAATATTGAGTAAATATATTTAGTGTGTAGCTTTAGTTAACTATTACTAAAAGTTAGTATTTCTCAACTTTTCCCATCTACTATGTAGATGTTAGATTCTATTTCTGATGTAATCTAGTTCTATGCCGTTTCTCTGATTTGTAGCTGCTACTAGAGTTAAGTGTGACCTATAGGACTGTTGTTCTTGTTTAACCAATTGGTGAGAATTATTATTATTTTTTTGAATAAATAATTCACAAATATTATAACTAAAATGTATATTTCACCAATAACATATATATAAATGAGAGTTTAAAGGAGATGATGTGACCCTCTAAAATCTCACAAAATCACTTTATCTATTTTATCATTTTTTCACATTTTTTTATTCTACATAATATTGATTTAACCTATTTTATCCTTTTTTTACCAATTTTTTATTCTACATAATATTAATTTAAATTTATATAAAGGAGAGATTCTGTAACGACCCAACTCTCTGTGAAACTTAGGTTATTAAACCTACTAGACATAAGCACAACGTTGAAAAGAACATACATAAAAAAATTCATAACTTTATTGAAAACTTTAAAGAAACAATATTTGTAATACATAAATGAGCTCATTGTTTTAAAATAAAACATAACTTTAAATAAAATTGTTTACAAAGCTACATGCGGAAAAGTACATAAAAACATAATTTTAAAGAGACTAAAAAAAACGTTGTCCTCGAATCGACACGCAGCCCATCCACTCCATTCACCTCTATACACACACCAAGCTTCCAAGAATCCTTCCGCCTCTGCATCTATTTTCCTGCATCATACTAAAAGAAAAGGAGTGAGCCCAATGCCCAGCAAGGAAAAACTACTAACAACATAAACATACACATAAAATCATATCATAACATATGCTAAAAACATATCATAACATATACTATAAACATATTATAACATATACTATATAAGACTATACTAATAATGGCCATTATGACATGTGATAAACCATCTATGTCCCCTGTCTAATATTTGAGGTAGGTTAGATCGCATGTAGTGTATGATAACCCATCTACATCCCCTGTCTAATATTTGAGGTAGGGTAAATCATAACATAACATATTAAAACATAAACTTATCATAACATATTAAACGTAACATAAAAACATAACATACCATACAAACATACAAGATCTAGCCTGTTTTCCTTACGGAAACCGGGATATGAGAACAAATGCGGGACGTAGAACACTCCTAAAACCAGCAATAGAATAGTGAGTATTTCTAAAGGAAAGAGATGAAAAGAATAGAACTAAACCACCAAGAGAAAACTTACCGAAAAGACACCTTAAGTTAAAAGAACTTAAAAACCTAACCACAAAACCATAACAAAAGTTAGAACCTGAATGAAAACTAAAGAAACTAAGGAATCAAAAGAATTAAACTTAAGAATAAGTGTACCTTTGTTGATCTTAAGGATTGACCTAACTCCAATACTGAAGTACTATAATCCTTACTTCCCAAGTGTTTGATAAAGCTTTTTCTTTCCCAACCCAAGTGTATCACTTTTATGTTCTCACTAGCACCTTGGAGTATGATCACAACTGAAGAGTAAGTGAAAGGGCTGGGTACTAGGTCCTATTTATAGAGTTTGATGAGTGAAATTATCCTATTAAAAAAATATTTACATCCTTAAATAAACATGATTATGACAAGTGTCATACTCTTAGTGGTTCCGGAAGGTTCTAGAGTTTCTAGATCTTTCTTCTATTTTAAACAAAATATTTAATTTCATTCTAATTATAATCCAAATTTAAATTTAAATAAAATAGAATTCTAACTTCTAACTTTCTAAATCTCGTAACTCTAAACTCACATATAGTAAAATCAACATAACTAGAGCTATAGAACTCCGATTTAGACCATCTTTATACCGTTAGAAAGCTAATTCAATTATTTACAACTTTCTAGAAACACTATTTTTCGAAATTCATAACATAACTGAGTCAAAAATAGATCAAAAGTTACAGTACTTTAAAGTTACGGAAAATCTATTTAATTATCTAAATAACAATCTAATCCACAAATAAACAAGATTATGACAAATGTCATACTCCTAATGCTCTTGGAAGATTCTAGAGCTTTCTTGAACTTTCTTTTATTTAAACTACAATTAAATCATTAAATTAACATGCACACGACAAGTGTCATGATCTTAATAATTCTATCTAAACATTATAGTATAATAAATAACATCTTTATAATCAACTATATCAATCAAACCTTATGTTATAATTAATATTCTTAAACTATATGTTAAACTTATAAAATCTATAAGTGTTGCTATGAGTGTTCAACTAAGTCCCGGTTTGAACCAAAATCCACGAAATTTAAAATAATACAACAACTACTAGCTAACTAACTAAGTAAACATTCTGGAACTCTACAAATTCAAAAGGATTATGTGACACTCTAAAATCTCACCAAATCACTCTACCTTTTTTCACATTTTTTTATTCTATATAATATTGATTTAAGCTATTTTCTCCTTTTTTTTCCATTTTTTTATTCTACATAATATTAATTTAAATTTAAATAAGATATTTCTAATGACTAATTTTCTAATTATACTTAGACATTTAAGCTATTTTCTCCTTAATTTTCCCATTTTTTAATTCTACATACTACTGATTTAAATCTAAATAAGATATTTCTAATGACTAATTTTCTAATTATACTTAGATAATTTATCATAAATATTATTTCAAAACAAAATCTATATATCGTATATATACTTACTTAATCAGACCTATCGGCTATTATAAAATTGAAATTTCTTTTATAATAATTGAATTTCTCAAGTATATGTTATCCATCTTTCAATAAAAATATATTATAAAAGATATCTCCAAACTAAAACAATACTTTAACACCACCAATTTTAATTTTAAATACTCATTCTTAGTTTTAATTTTTGTTTTTCTTCTTTCAAATTGCTATTAATTTTTAGGTCTAACAAATTTTAAAATTTGTTGTTCAATAATAATATCCATCTAGAACTTTTAAAATTTTCACCATTTTATTAAAGTAAATTCTCACAAAAATAAATATCTCACCGAACATAAATTAATAGCTATATATTTAAAACCTATTAATAATAATGACATATATTAATATTAAATATATAACTAATTTTATTATTTTTTTAAACTAATCATCTTTTCGTTTTTTATAAAATAATGTTATATATTTATATTCTAAATCTTCTCTATCAATTTTGTAGTTGTCTTTGCCCTAATTTCTCTTAATTTCTTTCTCTTTTTCTCTCTAAACGGTTTCAATTTTTAGTATTGTGTTCTTCATTGTTTTCTTTATGACTTACACAAAATAATAAAAATACAAATACAAATACAAATAGTTGGTGAACAAAAATGTAATTTTTTTCCTTTCATGAATTAATGAATTGTGTTCATAATTGTTTTGTGTTTTGTATTATATTGTGTCTTCGATTGTTTTGTGTTTTGTATTACAGTGGCAAAGAGTATTGAATACAAGTAGAGAATGTCATTGCAAGTCTTGTAAAACAACTTGAAATAAACAATGTGAGCGGATATGGTAAGTGTTTGTCATGAATTTTTAACGAAATTGTTTTTTGTTTGATTTTAGTGGTGTTGAATAGATGTTTTAGTGTTTAGTAATTTATATATATAATGTCAAATAATAACATGTAGTTCTTATTAGTGAGGTCATTGTGGTTTGATGGTTGTTATTAGAAGAGGAGATTCTTTGAATGTTTATTAATTGGTGTAAAATTTTGGCAACTAAAATACTAATTACTAATGTGAGTGCCCTTATAATTATTTACAGACACTACTTGTACAACAATCCTCACTCATGTGATATTTAACGAAAGTTGCAAGTCAGTAGGTGCTATAAACGTGGGATTACAATGACAATTGATGTTGTTGTGACAAACTTTAAGAGGATGGAAAGAATGGTAACACATATAAAGAAATAGCATAGGTGGCTTTAAAATCTCTACTTGTGTTGTGTTAAAACTAGATGATATAGAGGATATAAAAGTTTGACATATATAATAAAAGATGGATATATTAATATATTTTCTTTATGTATTTTACTTATTCAATAAATCAAACAAATTCCTTATTATGCAAATTCCAAAGTACTTTTTTTAGTTTCTAAATTTTTCAAAATTTTAAATTATTCTTTTTCAAATTTATAATTATTAGTATATAATATAATTAAAAAAAATTATAACTGCTACAAACCAAAATATTCAAATTTTAGAAATCTATATTCAAATTTAACTAATATTATTTAAAGTCCTTCTCTTTCTCTTCTCTCCACCCTTTTATAAAGCTTCATAATAAATTTTTGATGTCAGAAATGTCTGAATAACTCTATTTATCTACGATGCAGAGGATCATAAAAGAAATTCTCAACGTTATATTTTATTCTGTCTAAATAACAAATTCTACTCAACCTCCTTAAGGCTTTTGAGGAATCTTCTTAAGTTAAATCTCCGTGAATGATTTGATTTAATTTTAGTAATGCAACACTTTAAGATATGATCATATAACATCAACTCAAAGCCTTTTTTTTTTATTTACTTCTTCTTCTGGTTGTATTTTTTTCTCCTTGAAAAGATTCTGTATAAAAGTTTACTAACTATGAAAAAATAAATATATATATATACACACATACACGTAGAGATAAGAGAAAAGTCAAGTGCTTTTAGTGCCTTTTCCATCAATTTCATCATCATCTTAGTATATTTTGTCATTTTTATTGTTGTACATAAATCTAATAGTAAGAATTGTAATATCATTGGGATTTGTAACTCTTCTACTCATAAAGATCGTATTAATCAGCGTTGGAGGTAGGTAATAATATAATTCTAAGTATTGTTTTGTGTTTTCATTGATTGAATTTGTATTTTATAACTAAGTAAATATCTATTTCAATTAATCATATTAACGATTTTATATTCACTATTATCTATTAATTATTTTGATATTTCAAAAATAAAATTTAAAATATCTTGATTTATTTATAATTATAATAATAAATTAATCATAATTATAAAATTTATTAAAAACTAATTTTATAATAATTATAATAATAAATTAATCATAGCATTTATCTTCAAAAAAATTTATTCTATATTTATTTATTTTGATATTTCAAATTGAAAATACTTTTATTTATATTTAATTAAAATATTTAGTCATAACTAATTTTATAATAATAAATTATCATATATATTGACATTTAATTAATTCATATATTGAATTAATAATCGTATAACTTATTTAACTATAATATCTATTTTCTTATTGAGTTTTATAATTAAGTAATTATCTATTTCCATTAATCTAATTTTTTAAAAAACCGTATAATCAAAATATAAATCTTTAATTAATATCTACATTATTTAACAATTTAACTAAACTGTAAGACATTAATTATTGAATAAGATATTTATTTATAAAAATATATTAATAATTATATGTATAAATATTTATATTATTTAACTAAACTACAACAAAAATAACATCTATGTAATATTATATATTTTGATTTTTCTCATTATATATTATCTATATTATTTAACCATAATATCTATTTTTCTTTCTATGTTTTATAACTGTATAAGTATAATAATATTTAGTTTATACGATGTGACACTTTAAAATTTCTCCAAAGTATTATATATTTTTTCTCATTTTTTTATATTCTTTTATTTTACTTCTTTTTTAATTTTAAATAAGATATTTGTTAATAACAATTTTATAATAATTATATTATTATTATTATATATTTATTTATTAACATCAATATGAATTTCTATATATCTTGTTGACGTGGTTTTTTGCTAACAGTGTATTACGAAAATTAGCTAGAATAAACTAGTGCTTAAGGGTAAACCGTAAGGAGAATAATCACTCTTCAAGCTACTTAGAATGATATAGTAAGAACACTCGTTCTTTTTTACGTAGTTCGGAGGTTAAAATCCCCTTAGTCCACGAGTCAATATTATTACTGTATGTCTCGGAATATTTGCATTACATAGATAAAAAAACCAACCCCTTTTCCATCCAAGGTCTTGGTATTTATAGGAGAATGATCCCTGGGTAGGTGTTGGGGTCATCCCGTGATCTCTTGATCCCTTACATCATCTCTGTGACACTAATGATTAACATTTACATTTTATATTGAAGTGTGGTCTAATCATTAGGTAAAATGAATCATGGATCGCATGGTCTAAATCAGGCGTGTGATGTCTGATCATGCACCTTTATATTGCGTATCCGGGAATTCAAGAGTAAACAAACACGTGATGTCTGTTTATGCACGTTTATATTGCATGGTCAACTTTATAAAGATCCTGGGGTACGTCAGTCCTCTGGCGTACCACGAGCTAGCGTAACGTCAGCTCGTGCCTTTTGATGCTATACTCCACAAATGGTTCCAGGCAGTATGTTACTTTGAACTCATCAGCTCAAGCTATTTGTCTAAGGAACCGTGCTAAATTCCCCCGGATGAAAAGTGAACACGTGGAACATCGATTATAGCCTTTTGCTAGCCAGCCGTACACTAGCTGCCTAAAAAGGTACGTACATTTGCCCCCCAAGTCCCTGCTCGTGTTTTATGATGTCACTTCTGACTTTCACGACAGAGACTTTTAAACTTCCATTGCGTTTATCCAGGCCCTGCCCATCATTTGAGTACTGAACACGTGGAACGCCGTGATTGGCGTCTATTTGGGTTTCGAGGATTGTATTAAATGGCCTGGCCACCTTTTTGCCGCCGTTTCATCTTTCGAATCATGATCCTCGTATCTCGCATTAGCTTGATCGGACGGTCCTCGTTTCCTTATGCCTTTTACGTATAAATAGGGCTGGCAATTTTCAGTACTCATCACCTTTCATTCGAAATATTTCTTCATTTTCTCTCTTTTGAGCTTCGAAAAATCCCAGAAATCCCCATAATCTCGTCACAAAAAACCCTCAGAAACCTAGTCATCAAGGATTTCCCCAGGAGCCCTTCTTCTACTTTGCTTGCATCTTTCGTTTGAAGAACATACTGTAAGTTTCCTATTTTTTGTGTGTTTCAATTTTCTTCCTTTTTCTTTGTCATGTGAATCTGCACTTTATAGTCACCAACAGTAGGCTATTCCTAAATAACTTTGGTGCATAGGTTTCAATTTTAGGCGTATTGAGTAGATCCTAAAACATATCTAGGATTGTGATGTTCATAACTAGGTAATTTCTGGGTAAGTTTAGGAAATACCCATTCAGGATATGGAAGACAAGAGGTTTTTAAGGGTATAAATTTGGGTAGCTTAGGGGTCACGTTTCTTAGTCGGTTTTTCTTTAAAACCCTTTCCCCAAGGCAAGTAATGGCCTGATTTTGCTGACACACGGATCCCTGAATATCAGGGGTCTATTGTAAACCTAGGCGTGTGTCCACGGCAGCGTGTGGCATCATACTGCGGGCTGAGATTACTTCAGCTCGCGTGTTAGGACCCCTGGCCTTTGTTATTTCTCCTGTTCAAATTTTTTTTTACGTCGTCCACTAAAAACTCTGTCGTTCTTATTCGATAGGCGAGATGATGGCACCCAAGAAAGGTGCATCCAAGAAGAACGTAGCTAGCTCGTCATCCCAGCAATCTCGCAAGGGAAAGGAGGTCATCCCTAATTCCCCCTGCCTGAGTTTGGCCCCATTGTGGAGAAGGAGGTCGCAGTCGCTCCTGACGCCTTTTTCGAGGTCGAAAGGATTGTCTCCAAGATAACGACCTAAGGAAGGGTCAACAAGATCCTGCTGTCCCATAACATCGAGGCTGGGACGGGGGCTCTCATCGCCCGACCTCCCTACGAGGGTGAGCGGAGCTGTGCACCACTCCAGGACGATTTCGCGGCCATGAGTGATGAACACGTAAAGGCCGGGGCCTTTCTCCCCCTCGACCAGTACTTCACGGACTTCCTCAATTATGTGAGGTTGACACCATTTCAACTTCCCCCGAACTCCTATCGTCTACTGGACGGGCTGAGGTATCTCTTCCTGAAGCAGATGTGGGAGGTCCTCACCCCTGCGGATATCCTTTATTTCTTCTACCTCAAGGCCAGCCCGGATCAACGGGGATGAGGCGACGGGTTCTACTATCTGGCTCGCTTCCTGAATTCACCTGCAATCATCGAACTGCCCAGCCATCCTAATGACTTCAAAGATCAGTTCTTTATGTCGAATGAGTTTCGCAATTGCGAATAGCATTACTTCAATCGTCCTCGTAAGTTTCCTTTATATTCTCAGCTCGCGAAATTATTATTATTTTTTATTCTTAGATTTTTCGCGTGTATACTGATTGGAGCATCATCGTGCAACCATTTTTGCAATGGCCAAATCAAAAACCCTTGGTGGTCAATATGATACCCTGGTGGGGCTTCCGCCCAGGGAGAAGGACTACCGCCAGCTCGTGTCTGATGACACGATGTTGGCGTGTAAGTGAATCTCCGCAGGCCAGACTCTGGCCTTGAGGAGGACGCGGGCTACTTACACAGTAGCTCGCGAGCTAGCGCCCATCCCTAAGGGAGACGCTGCGGTCAATGGTGGCGACGAGCAGGAAGATGAGCTCGAGGTGCCACTTGTGCGAAAGAGGTGAGCTCCTGAGATCGCTTGGGAACCTGATGTGGAACGAGCTCAATCGAGGGCAACATTTGGTCCCTCCGGCTAAGGTAACCCATACCCTTTTCGGTACCTAGACAGGGTTGTTGCAGACCTTAGGCTAGTTAGGTTTAACACAAAACCAGCTCGTACATCGTCACGAAAATGACCCTGACCGTAATATAACCTTGCTCCAGTGCATAGATCAATTAGTAATACGTCATGACATGGGCTGTCCCAAGGGTACCGTAGTAGTAGACAACACCTTGTCTTTTAGGTCGGCCTTCTTTGAGGAGTATGGGACTAACCTTAGGTCGTGGCCCTCCCTTCTCGAGGGTATAGTTGCTCCAGGACTTAGACAATACGTGGAGGAGTCCAATCCTGAGGTAGTGCCTGACCCGGAACCTCCCCTAATCCAAGAAGTGGTTGACATAGACTCTCCTTCCCCTATAGCAGTTCCGAGGCCGGAGGTCGTGGAAATAGACTCCTCCTCTAGTTCGGAGGGTAGGATTTTTGTTACTTTGTACATATTTTATTGGTAAACTGATGAACGTATATGCATACTTAGCACATTTCCCATTCTTTTTCAGGTGAGGAGATGGCACAACGAGGGGAACCTGACATTCGCTCGATGTTCCAGGAAGGGAGATCCAGTGAGGGTCCCCTTGTCAAGAAACTTCGGCCCACTTCAAAGAAAACGCCCCCTCGGCTGTGATTGCTTCCAAATCTTGGCTAAGGGGAAAGGCTCGGGCTCGGGAGCTCTGCCTACCGCAGTTCCAGAGAAGAGGGGTCCGGCTACACCTCCTCATTGCTTTCCCCCGGCTCCTGCTCGGGACCAGGTAGCACCGATTGGTCCCCTAGCTCCAGTAGTCCCTGCCGCCACTGTTCGCATCCCCGTCAACGCCCAGGATCTGGAGCAAATTCTAAACACTTTTCGGGGGACTGTCTACGAGACAATGAACTACGTGGTAGAGCATTTCTATAAGGCCAAGTCCAATGACTTGAGGGTGATCGAGGAGAGGAGCCTAGAGAACGTCATGGAATCTGCCCTGGGGATGAACCTCACAATAAGCATTCTTCCTGACTTGACTTTTATTATTTTTCCCTGGTATGTGCCTAACTGTTTCTTTTCTTTTTGCAGGTGGTCTTGGCTCAACATCACAGCATATCTCGGGACAGGGCCAGGAATGATGAACTCAAGGCCGAGCTCCAGACTGCTTAGGCCGCCCTGACTGCGGCCCAAGCTGCTCTCGCCGCCTCTCAACAGAGCGAACAAAGTGCCAAGGTTGCTTTGGCAGCGGCCCAAGCGGGTGAATAGGCGGCAAAGGCTGCCTTAACCACGGCTCAAGGAGGCGAGCAAGCAGCAAAGGCTGCATCGGCAACCCTTCAGTCCGAGCTCGAGGGGGCCAAGGCCAAACAGCTGGAGGTCAAGGCGGCTATTCAGAAGGAGAAGAAGGCATCGACATCCTCCATGGAGAGCATGTGGTACCACTACTGGGCCTTCAATCAGGACGACAACTTTTCCTTCATGGCCTCCGAAGTGTGGGGGCACTACCTCGAGAATTTCAAGGGTCGGCTACAACAAGAGCTGCAGTCTGAGACCGAGGAGGCCTCTGTTGCTGGCGAGCAGGAGATCGAGGAGGTGACGTCCTCAGAGCGGCCTGGAGGGTCTTAGATTTTATTTGCCCTTTTTGTGTTGTATATTTTTCTTTTGTGAACGTTAAGCACAAGGTTATTCTCCTCGAGACAATTTATATATATTATTTTCAGTTATCTAAGTTTTATTTATTCCTTGATCTCTTTCTCATGCCTTATGATGTGCACGTTTAGAGCCTTAGGAAATGGTCCTTAGGTTGAGATCAATATTCCTGGTCGTAACCAAAAAAGACTATTTATATCTTACCTATTAAGTATCAGGCCCTGGATCCGGTTGTATCCGGGGTTTTTTTTTAAATAAAAACCCAGTTTGCTTTAGTTTTATCGATACTTCGCTTTTTTTCTTTAGAAAAAAAACATTGTTAATCAATTTAACCAACTTCTAAGTTTTGGAACCTGGTTGTGTCCAGGATATTTAATTAAAAACTTAGTTCGCGTTAGTTTTATTGACACCTCGCGTTTTTTAGAAAAATACTGGTTAATCAATTTAACCAACTTCTAAGTTTCGGAACCTGGTCGTGTCCAGGATATTTAATTAAAACTTAGTTCGCGTTAGTTTTATCGATACTTCGCTTTTTTTCTTTAGAAAAAAACATTGTTAATAAATTTAACCAACTTCTAAGTTTTGGAACCTGGTTGTGTCCAGGATATTTAATTAAAAACTTAGTTCGCGTTAGTTTTATTGACACCTCGCGTTTTTTAGAAAAACACTAGTTAATCAATTTAACCAACTTCTAAGTTTTGGAACTTGGTCGTGTCCAGGATATTTAATTAAAAACTTAGTTCGCATTAGTTTTATTGACACCTCGCGTTTTTTAGAAAAATACTGGTTAATCAATTTAACCAACTTCTAAGATTCGGAACCTGGTCGTGTCCAGAATATTTAATTAAAACTTAGTTCGCATTAGTTTTATTGACACCTCGCGTTTTTTAGAAAAAACACTGGTTAATCAATTTAACCAACTTCTAAGTTTCCGAACCTGGTCGTGTCTATGATATTTAATTAAAAACTTAGTTCGTGTTAGTTTTATTGACACATCGTGTTTTTTTTAGAAAAACACTGGTTAATCAATTTAACCAACTTCTAAGTTTCGGAACCTGGTCATGTCTAGGATATTTAATTAAAACTTAGTTTGCGTTAGTTTTATTGACACCTCGCGTTTTTTAGAAAAATACTGGTTAATCAATTTAACCAACTTCTAAGTTTCAGAACCTGGTAGTGTGCAGGATATTTAATTAAAAACTTAGTTCGCGTTAGTTTGATTGACACCTCGCATTTTTTTAGAAAAACACTGGTTAATCAATTTAACCAACTTCTAAGTTTCGGAACCTGGTCCTCGGGTTGTCTGCCCCCTAAGTAATCAGGAAGTGGAATTTCTGGGTTACTTTGAACTAACATGCAGATGAAACCGTACAAAAATACAAATATACCATAAACATTTTTTTTTTATATATTTCTAAAATGTTTGATCACTAATAATACCTTTTCAAATGCATAGCATTCCAGGTCCGTGGTACCGTTTCTCCACTAAGTCGGGCCAATTTAAAAGTACCTTCCTGCATGATTTCCACTATTTGATAGGGCCCTTCCCAACTCGGGCCTAAGGCACCAACTTTGGGGTCTTTGCCTGCTAAAAATACCCTTCGGAGTACCAGGTCTCCTAAACCAAAGACACGCTTTTTGACCTTTGAATTAAAATAACGAGTGATTTTTTGTTGATAATGCGCGAGCCGTAGTTGTGAATCTTCTCGTTTTTCATCAATTAGGTCGAGGGACGCGCTGAGTAGTTAGTCGTTCCGCTCCGGGCTAAAGGTCTAGAGCCTATGTGTGACTACCTTTGTTTCAACAGGGAGGACGACCTCACTTCTGAAAGTTAAGGAGAAAGGGGTATGCCCCGTGGAAGTTCGGTGGGAGGTCCGGTAAGCCCACAGCACCTGCGGGAGCTACTCGGGCCATACTCCCTTGGCCTTGTCCAACCTCTTCTTAAGGTTTCCTTTGAGGGTTTGATTCACAACCTCGACCTGCCCGTTGGCCAGCGGGTAGGCCACCGAGGATAAGCTTTTGATTACGTCATGTCTTTCACAAAATTCGGTGAAGAGATCGCTATTGAACTGCGTCCCATTGTCTAATACAATCTTTCTTGGCAATCTGAATCGGCAAACAATATTCTTGACCATGAAGTCGAGGACTCTTTTTGTGGTGATTGTAGCTAGGGGCTCCGCCTCCGCCCATTTTGTAAAATAATCGATGGCCACTACTGCATAGCGAACTCCTCCCTTCCCCGTGGGCAAGGCTCCAATTAAATCGATTCCCCATATCGCGAATGGGCAGGGGGATGATATCATTTTTAGCTCGACTGGAGGAGCTCGGGCAATGGTGGCAAACCGCTGGCACTTATCACACTTTTGGACAAAGGAGATGGAGTCCTTTGATAACGTGGGCCAAAAATACCCCTGTCGTAATATTTTCAAGGCCAGGTTTTGCCCCCCAGCATGATCCCCACAGAAGCCTTCATGCACCTCCTGCAAAATAGTTTCGGCTTCCTCTGGCAGAACACACCGTAGTAGAGGTAAGGAGTGGCCACGTCGGTATAGCGTCCCGTCTATGATTGTGTACCTTGGAGCTTGATATAGTACACTCCTCGCGTCTTTCCTCTCACTAGGCAATTTTCCTGTCGTAAGATACTCTATTATGGGAGTCATCCAGGTCAGTCTGATATAGATCATCTAGACCTCCATCGCACTTTCTACCACGCTCATACTTTCTAAGAATTCCACTGGTACTATGCTTAGAGTCTCGGCTTCTTTGGAGGTAGCGAGTCTAGCCAGAGTGTCGGCGTTGGCATTCTGCTTGCAAAGGATCTGCTCGACTAGGCTATACTCAAACCCTGATAGCTCCTTCTTGAACTTGGCCAGGTAAGCCTCCATTTGGGTACCTCGTGCTTGATATTCCCCAGACACTTGGTTTACCAAGAGTTGGGAATCGCTGCAGCAGTGGACGGCCCTGGCCTTCAACTCCTTCGCCACTCTAAGCCTGGCCAATAGGACTTCGTATTCGGCTTCATTGTTGGATGCCACGAACCCGAACCGCAGTGCGGAGTGGAAACGATGCCTTTCTGGGGATATTAGGATGATCATAGCTTCGGACCCATTCTCATTACATGATTTGTCTACGAAGATTCTCCATAATTCCCGCACTGGTTCTCTCAAGGTCTCTTCCTGGAATCCAGTGCATTCAGCCATGAAATTAGCCAAGGCTTGGCTATTTATCGTAGTTCAAGGTATATACAGTATCTCAAACTAGCTGAGTTTGACCGCCCATTTCAACAAACGTCCCGATGTCTCAGGTTTCTGCAGCACCTGCCTTAAAGGTTGATCGGTCATGACGTGGATCGAATAGGATTGGAAATATGGCCTAAGCTTCCTGGAAGCCGTAATAAGGTAGAACGCCATCTTTTCCATTAGAGGATACCGAGATTCTTCTCCGAGAAGTCTTTTACTTATATAATATACTGGCTTTTGAGTTCGGTCTTCCTCCCGGACCAACACGGCGATGGCCGCATTTTCGGTCACGACTAAATAGAGAAAAAGGGGCTCTCTTGCCATTGGTTTAGATAACACCGGTGGCTCGGCCAAATGTGTCTTCAGGTCGATGAAAGCCTGCTCGCACTCCTCAGTCCACTCGAACTTTTTGTTCCCCCGAAGCAGGTTGTAGAATGGCAAACACTTATCGGTGGATTTAGAAATAAACCAATTGAGGGCCGCCACCCTTCCTACCAGACTCTGGACATCTTTATGCATCCTGGGCGAAGGAATCTCTAGCAGTGATCTGATTTTGTCCAAGTTCGCCTCTATCCCCCTAGTGTTGACTATGAATCCCATGAATTTTCCCGACGCCACTCCGAAAGTACATTTTTGGGGGTTTAGCCTCATATTATACTTCCTTAGAATTCCAAAACATTCCTTCAGATCAGAGACATGGTTATCGGCAGTCCTGACTTGACTAGCATATCATCAACATACACTTCCATGTTTTTTCCAATTTGATCAGCGAACATTCTGTTGACCAACCTCTGGTAGGTCCCTGGGGTTGTTCAACAGCTCCCATTTGGCCATACGCATTTGACGGGTTATTGTCCCTCCAAGTTCGAGCTTGGTTTGGTGGGGCATTCCCGTTGTTGCGTACTTCAGAAGGACTTCCCTCGTGGTGAGTGTCGTTGACTCCATCGCAAGGCGGATTGGTCCTTTGTGAGTTTAGGCGATCTCGCAGATTGGTATGTGGGTCAACCCGAGGGTTTTGAGCTGAACTCAGTTGATTCCTCAGATCTGCGTTGGTCCTACCACTTCGACGATCCTCCGTCCAATAACTTCCATTAGAGAAGCTCAGAGCTTGCGGTCGAGGATGAGGATCTGGAGCATTCCCGCATGCTCGCGGGACATGAGCAGGGGCAGCGGGAGGAGGACTTCTCCTGCTGTTTCCATAGACAGGGACGTCTCGAGCAGAAAAAGGTGGGGACGGATGCCTAATTGGCGACGGAGGGTGTCTGATTGGTGAAGCAATTCTTGTTCCATTAGGTCGGATCAAACTAGCCCGCGGTTGCTCTGCTCCACCATTTCTGGTTCCCTGTGCATGGCGATCTAATCGCGGTATAGGGAAGTCGGTCGAGACACGCCGTCTTTGCAAGTTTGTCCTTGACCGTTTGCGTGGGTTGCCATGGGAATTTGATGGTGGCGTTGAACTCAGAGTCGAGGTTCTGACCGACCGACTGACTCGTTGGTGATCCCTAGGAAAGCCACCAAACGGGGTTTCTTGGTGATTGGGTGACACGGGAGTAGAACTTGGAGTTGAGGTTCTAACCGATTGACTTGGCCTGGGTCGACTATCCCAGTGAGACTTACGAGTCCTGCCTCGCTTCTTTCTGACGTTAACGTCGGTTGCAAGAGGGGGTAGCTGAGCCAAGACTTCCTAGATTTGCTTATTTTCCTTGGCTAGATGGATCCTCAACTACATGTTCTCCATCTCTATCGCAATCAAGTAATCCAGGTTTGGATTCGGCGGTAGAGGTGCTAAACTTTCGATGTCGTCGTGGCCCATCGGTTGTTTTCTCGATCGTTGTTGGATCTCCGGGCCTTGTTCGTCAGAAACAGTGGTATGGTGAGCCTCCTGCCCACCATGTTGATCTGTTTCGTTACCGTGCCTTGAATGAGTGACCACCATGATGAACTTTTTCCTGAATCTTTTTCAATGGCACTAATTCGCAGCTCTCAATGAAAGCACCAAACTGTTGACGCGGTTTTTCACAAACAGTGTATTACGAAAATTAGATAGAATAAACTAGTGCTTAAAGGTAAACCGTAAGGAGAATAACCACTCTTCAAGCTCCTTAGAATGATATATTAAGAACACTCGTTCCTTTTTACATGGTTCAGATGTTAAAATCCCCCTAGTCCACGAGTCAATATTATTACTGTATGTCTCAGAATATTTGCATTACACAGAGAAAAAACCAACCCTTTTTCCATCCGAGGTCTTGGTATTTATAGGAGAATGATCCCTGGGTAGGTGTTGGGGTCATCCCGTGATCCCTCACATCATCTCTGTGACACTAATGATTAACATTTACATTTTATATTGAAGTGTGGTCTAATCATTAGGTAAAATGGATCATGGATCGCATGACCTAAATCAGGCGTGTGATGTCTGATCATGCACGTTTATATTGCGTATCTGGGAATTCGGGAGTAAACAGACATGTGATGTCTGTTTGCACACGTTTATATTGCGTGGTCAACTTTATAAAGATCTTGGGGTACGTCAGTCCTCTGGCATACCGCGAGCTAGTGCCTTTTGAGGCTATACTCCACAAATGGTTCTAGGCAGTATGTTGCTTTGAACTCATCAGCTCGAGCTATTTGTCTAGGGAATCATGCTAAATTCCCCCAGATGAAAAGTGAACACGTGGAACATCGATTATAGCCTTTTGCTAGCCAGCCGTACCCGAGCTGCCTAAAAAGGTTTGTGTCGATTTTCAGGGCGTACATATCTATATATATAAATGAGATATTTAGGAGATGATGTGGCACTCTAAAAACTCTTCAATACAATTTTTTCTATTATCTCCTTTAAATTAATTTTTTTATTCATTTTATGAATTATAGTTGCATATTAGTTTAAATTTAAATAAGATATTTACAAATTATTTATTTAAATTAATAATATTATATATAAATATCTCATATTATATATAATATAATAACATGAGTCTTTATCTCAGTACACCTAAAGTCTTTTTTTTTTCTTTTTAAAAAAAGAAAAACGTAATTTCTTTCTTTTTTGTCTTTTAAAAAAAAAACATTACACAATCCACATTAACACGTTTACTTTTAAAAAAAAAAAGTAATTTAGTTACACATTAGTTTAAATTAGTATTGTTGACGCGGTTCTTCGGCAACAGATAATTATAAAAATAAGGAGAGGGATTAGTGCTAAATAATGAACCATGATAGATGAATGATCTCAAAGTAAAATGATAACACGAATAATTTTTTAGGTGGTTCAAAGGTAAAAATCATTTTAGTTTACCAGCCAATATTATTTATATCTCTATGATATTCCTTACAGTGTATTTCTTTACAAAATAGAAGCCAACCCTTTGCAACTCCCAGGGTCTCCATATTTATAGGGAGAGGGCACCTGGGAGTTGGCAAGGAAGGTCATCCCGTGACCTTCTTACCCATCATATCACTTCTGTGACATTCATGATTAATTCCTAAAACCTGACAATGAAGTGTGGTCTAATTAATAGGTAATGGGGATAATGGGCAGCATGGCCCAACCTAGTCGTGGGTGCTTGAACACGCACGTTTAGGCTGCGTGTCCGAGAATTCAGGAATGGAGTACACACGTGATGTCTGATATATGCACGTTTACATTGCGTGGTTGACTTTATAAAAGGTCAGAGGTGCCAACTCGAGCTCGTACCCCGAGCTTGAGGTGGTCTCAGCCCGTGGTGCCCATTGTTGATCTGACACCTTAGTAATCTCACTAAACCTTCGGTTACCTCGAGCTAAAGGGGTAGGACCTTGTAACAGAAGCTCCGGGTAGGTGTCTTCCACGTGGCTGATATAATTATGCCCTTTCTCAGCTCGCTAATAACCCGTGGATATATTTTTTTTTTCTGCCTTTCACGCTTCAATTTATATTTGTATTTTGATACATTGAGGACAATGCATAAATTAAGTTTGGGGGAAGTGGGTTTATATGGTTACTTCTTTCATGTATTTGAAAATGGTAGAATTTTTTTGATTAATTTGAAAATGGTAGAATTTAAAAAAAAAACAAAAAACAAAAAAAATTGGATGGTAGAGTATCTATTTTATATATTAATTATAAAAAACAATTTTAAAAAAACAAAAAAAAAAATATTTATATATGTTTAATATTATCTTTTTAGTAATTTATATTTATATAGTTTTGTGCTTTTATACTTTATTTTTTATCAAAAAAAAAAAAGAAAAAAAAACCCTTTTGGTGATATTCGTTTTTCCTTTGATAATACCCTTGATTGAGTTTGATTTTAGTTTAAAAATATATGAATTTTTTTTTAAGCTTTGTGTTTAATTCTTGGGTCAATTTTGCTTAAAAAATGAAATTTTGAAAAAAATCATTCATCATAATATGTGAAATAAATACTTTATTACAACAATTTTTCCAAAATTCACATAATAACTTGATAAATAGTTTTGGACTTCTAATTTAAAATATATTTTCAAAGCAAGATTGACTATGGTATTAATTACATAAGATTAATTTTGATTCATATTTTTTATAAATTATTTTCAATGTGCAATCTTTGAGGACATTTTTGATATCACCAAAATAAAAATAAAAAGTGTGTTTTTAATTTTTATTTTGCTCGAGGACTAGCAAAATATTAAGTTTGGGGGTGTGATAACTCTACAAAATAGAGTTATTTTACCACTTTTTATGTGTTAATTGTTACTTAGTTTTTGAGTTTTTAATTGATTTATTAAGTTTTTAAGTAATTTTGAATGTAGTAGTCCTATCATGATTGTATATAATTTTGTGTGTTTTTATAATTATTTTGTTGTAAAATGTTGTAGTTAATTATTTGAATTATTATTGTTAAGTTAGTGGTAAAAAAATGTTGTATTATTGAACTTAAATGTAAAATATAATTAAGTTATAATTAATATTTTCAAATAAGTAAATTGATTTATTTTATAATTGAAAATATTGTATTATGATTTATTTTATATTTATTTTGTAGGGAATTTATGCTCTTGAAAAACAATGAAAAATGAGAGAAAAGTGGTATTTTTGGGAGAAAATATAGGAAAGTTAGCATTTTTGAAAACTTTCAGCCACAAGGCCCAAGGCCCATCACGTGAAGCCCAATTGCCTCCAGCTACAGCCACCACGTTGAGCACCATTCCACCAAAGGCAGCTCCTTCACGCCAGGCCCATCTCCTAGGCCCACCTTCTCCTTCCTAACATCAACCTCCAGCAGCCGTGCACCTCCATTCAGCTCCTTCAACAATGCCGCCACCTGTCTAGTTTCCTCAGCATATAAGCCCACATTCAGCACTCCACCAGCCACGTTCAACTCCCTGCCTCAACATCAATGAAGCCTTCAGCAAGCATATACCCCAAGCCTTAGCCAGCGTGTTGCACCAACAATCCAAAGCAGCCCAAATGCCAAGGCCCAAGTCAACCTTGCCAAACAGCCACAAAAAGACCAAAATGCCAAAAATCATATTTTTCTTTCCCAATATTTTTCACTCAAATATAAATTCACTCTTTCCTATTTTTCTTACCTAAATAAACATTCCTAATTTATTTTTTACCCTAGCTTTTCACTAATATTTTACCCAACCAAACATTTCATCTTTCCAATACTTTTATACTTACTCTATTTATCCTACCACTTCCCAACACAATTAAATTAATCAATTTATTTATTTTAATTTGATTAATTTAATCTCCACATTTTGCCTATAAATAGAGTCTTGTAAGACCATTTGAGGAGCTCTTCTTCATCTTTCATCTTCTACACATATTTTTCTCTCTTTTCTTTACCATTTTCATCTTTTGAAGAGCATGTCAAGTATGCTATTTTGTAATTTTTATCTAGTTATGAGCTTCTAATATTTTTCAAAGGTTATTAAGATGATGATGAAGCAAAATGTAACTAGATAGTATTTTTTTGTTGTATGTTAATTTCCCATTTGTACAACATTGTTTATGGATTTTTTTTTATCAAAGATATGCATTTTTCATCTATTATTGATTGTTAAAGCATATTACACTTAGTTCTTCATTATGCAAAAATATGATATTCTTTGATTAAATGTTTTTCATTAAATTGTTCACATCTAATTCTTAGAGCATAAGTATCATATTTTGCCTAAACATAATCTCTTTGATTTCTTGTAGTTTCATTAGGTTGTAACACAACTAATGCTTAGAAATTATATATTTTATAAGTGAAGAAAAATCCTACATTTTTTAAAGTAACTTGTGCTTGAATAGAAAATGTATCTTGAAAAAAAATATAGTGTGATTTATTTCAACTATATCTAAATTTGGGAATCAATATACTTATAAATACCATTGAACTTGCATTTTGTGGATTCTAACATCTTAATAATCTTATTTTACATATCTCATTTGAAAACCATTTTTCTATAAATCTTTTTATTACTTGTCTTTTATTTTTCTAAAACAAAATCTCATCAAATATTTGGAACTAGGTTAGAATATTATTGCTTTGTTTGAAATAGTTTCTTTTGATGTTAGTCAACTCACATGGGTTCGACCTCGTACTTACATGAACATTATATTCCGAAATGATTCGTGCACTTGCGAGTTTAAATATTAAAACATTTCCCGTTTTGGGTCCAACAAGTTTTTGGCGCCGTTGCCGGGGAGTTGCAAGAAAGAAACGATCTTTCTACAAGGTAAGTAACATTCTTCTACTAGTTATTTTATTTTTATTTGCACTATTATCTTAAAAACAAAAAAAAATAAAGAAATATATATATCTATAAAAAAAAAATCGAAAAAAAAAGTAAAAATTGAAAAAGAAAAAAAAAAGTTATACATACATTTATCAATATTGTTATATATTATATTATATACATTTCTTGGTAGTTGATGGCATTTAGTGCCTCCTACTTACTTATTAGTTGAGTGCATTTGTGCCTCCTACATACTTGAACAATTTATCTCATCTAGTTGATGGCATTAGTGCCTCCTAGCTTTTATTTATTTATTTTTTATTATCTTAGTTGATGGCACTAGTGCCTCCTAAGTTTTATTATTATTATCATTATCATTATTAGTGTTGGTTGATGGCATTAGTGCCTCCTTGCTTTTATTTTTATTTTTTATTTTTTTGTTGATCATTTAGTTGATGGCACTTGTGCCTCCTAATTTTTACCTTAATTTTGTTATGGTTGATGGCATGCTATGCCTCCCTACTTTGTTTAATTTTTGATAAACTTACTTAATTTTATCTTATTTTTCTTTGTTTTTTTTAATCATATTATCATGTAATTGTTTAATATCTTAACATTGTTCTCTTAATTTAATTTAATTTTTCTTTTTACCTTAATTGTCATCTTAAAAAAAAAAATTAGTTTGTCATTTAGTTTTTTTCATATGAATCATTTTAATTATAGTTGGAATTCTGAGTACAACTATTATGTGCAATCAAATTTAAATTATGGAGAAACTAATGACATGCATGATTATGGTGAATCCTTAGATATCCCATTTGCCCCCACCTATAATCCAAATTTTTCATGGAGTCATGCCCAATTCGACCTATCATATCCCATTCAACAAGAAACGAGCCTATCTTTAGAGGATACCCTACAACAGTTCATGCAATCAACCTACCAAATCTTACTAGCCCAATCTCAGTCAATCTCAAAAATTGAGACAATAGTAGGACACCTTGCAACTATTATAGAGTCGGAAAAACAAGTTCATCCCAACCAACCATTCCCAATCCAAATAGTCAAATTGAAAATGAAAAGGAGAATGAAGTTGTTGAAAAACTTGTAATATGCATCCAACCCCCTAATAAAACCAAAGAGTTGGATGAGATAATTTTCGAGGCTCATAAGGAAAATGAAAAAGATATAATTATATTTCAAGAGCCCACAAATAAACAAATTTTTATATTTACTCAAAATGAAAATGAGCCTAATATAGACATGCAATTTTCTTATTTTATTGATATTCCATTAAAATTGCATATTTCTAATTTTCTTATAGGTGTGATGTTATTAGTTATTATTTATGGCATTTGCATCAAAGTTATAACTCACTCTATTAATGAAATTTTACACCATCGATTGGGTGTAGGTTAAAAGAAAAAATTTAGTCGAGCTAAAGACTATAAACTAAAGCGCTTTGTGGGAGGCAACCCATATTTTTATGTTTCATTTTATATTTCACTTTTGTTGTGTGTTTTATTTATGTTTTAGGTTAACTTCTTGTTTTGATTTTTGTTTCCTTTTTGTTACACTCTTGACAATGCTCCATGATGAGGTACGACCATTCTAAACTCTAAACTTTTTCACGCTTCAATTTATATATGTATTTTGATACATTGAGGACAATGCATAAATTAAGTTTGGGGGTAGTGGGTTTATATGGTTATTTCTTTCATGTGTTTGAAAATGGTAGAATTTCTTTTAAAAAAAACAAAAAAACTAGATGGTAGAATATCTATTTTATATATTAATTATAAAAAAAATTAAAAAAAAAATATATTTATATATGTTCAATATTATCTTTCTAGTAATTTATATTTATATAGTTTTGTGCTTTTATACTTTATTATCCATCAAAATAATAATAATAATAATGGAAAAAAAAACCCTTTTGGTGATATTCGTTTTTCCTTTGATAATACCATTGATTGATTTTGATTTTAGTTTAAAAAATATATGAATTTTTTTTTTTAAGTTTTGTGTTTAATTCTTGGGTCAATTTTTCTTAAAAAATGAAATTTTGAAAAAAATCATTCATCATAATATGTGAAATAAATACTTTATTACAACAATTTTTCCAAAATTCACATACTAACTTGATAAATAGTCTTGGACTTCTAATTTAAAATATATTTTCAAAGCAAGATTGACTATGGAATTAATTACATAAGGTTAATTTTGATTCATATTTTTTATAAATTATTTTCAATATGCAATCTTTGAGGACATTTTTGATATCACCAAATAAAAAAAAAGTGTGTGTTTTTAATTTTTCTTTTGCTCGAGGACTAGCAAAATATTAAGTTTGGGGGTGTGATAACTCTACAAAATAGAGTTATTTTACCACTTTTTATGTGCTAATTGTTGCTTAATTCTTGAGTTTTTAATTGATATATTAAGTTTTTAAGTAATTTTGAATTTATTAGGTTTATGTTAATTTTATAGATTTTTGTGTGTTTTTATAGTTGTTTTGTTGTAAAATATTGTAGCTAATTATTTAAATAATTGTTGTTTAGTTTGGGGTAAAAAAATGTTGTATTATTGAATTTAAATGTTAAATATAAATTAAGTTATAATTAATATTTTCAAATAATTAAATTAATTTATTTTATAATTGAAAATATTTTATTATGATTTAGTTTATGATAATTTTGTTAGGTAATATGTTGTATTTTTGTGCTTGAAGAAGTAAGGAAAATGTGACATTTACAAGGAAAAGAAAGGAAAAAATGGTATTTCTGAAAAGCTAAAGGCCCAAGCTCCAAGGCCCACCAGCAGTCCAAGGCCCACGCCTGCCTCTTTCAGCTCCTCATCAAGCCCAGTCGTGCACTTGCCATTGCCTTCATCAATGCCGTTTGCATCCTCCCAGCTCCTTCAGCATATATCATCACCACTTCAGCATATATCATCACCAAGCTGCCTCCCATTCCATTCAGCAGCCGTGGCCCATTTCATCCCTCCAGGCCCAATCGAAGATATGCATTGTTGTTTAATTCTTGCCCAGTTAGAGCATAAGTGTGGATAGTCTGATTGCCTCCTCTTGCCCAGCCCAAAACATCTCATCACATAGCCACCAAAAAGGCCAAAACTCACATTTTTATTCCCAATATTTTTTCACTCAAATACCAATTCACTCTTCCCTATTTTTCTTATCTAAATAAACATTCCTAATTTATTTTTACCCTAGCTTTTCACTAATCTTTTACCCAACCAAACATTTCATCTTTCCAATACTCTTACACTTACTCTATTTATCCTACCACTTCCCAACATAATTAAATTAATCAATTTATTTATTTTAATTTGATTAATTTAATCTCCACATTTTGCCTATAAATAGAGTCTTGTAAGACCATTTGGGGAGCTCTTCTTCTTCATCTTTTCATCATCTTCTACACATATTTTTCTCTCTTTTCTTTACCATTTTCATCTTTTGAAGAGCATGTCAAGTATGTTATTTTGTAATTTTTATCTAGTTATGAGCTTCTAATATTTTTCAAATGTTATTAAGATGATGATGAAGCAAAATGTAACTAGATAGTATTTTTTTGTTGTATGTTGATTTCCCATTTGTACAACATTGTTTATGGATTTTTTTTTATCAAAGATATGCATTTTTCATCTATTATTGATTGTTAAAGCATATTACACTTAGTTCTTCATTATGCAAAAATATGATATTCTTTGATTAAATGTTTTTCATTAAATTGTTCACATCTAATTCTTAGAGTATAAGTATCATATTTTGCCTAAACATAATCTCTTTGATTTCTTGTAGTTTCATTAGGTTGTAACACAACTAATGCTTAGAAATTATATATTTTATAAGTGAAGAAAAATCCTACATTTTTTAAAGTAACTTGTGCTTGAATAGAAAATGTATCTTGAAAAAAAATATAGTGTGATTTATTTCAACTATATCTAAATTTGGGAATCAATATACTTATAAATACCATTGAACTTGCATTTTGTGGATTCTAACATCTTAATAATCTTATTTTACATATCTCATTTGAAAACCATTTTTCTATAAATCTTTTTATTACTTGTCTTTTATTTTTCTAAAACAAAATCTCATCAAATATTTGGAACTAGGTTAGAATATTATTGCTTTGTTTGAAATAGTTTCTTTTGATGTTAGTCAACTCCCATGGGTTCGACCTCGTACTTACATGAACATTATATTCCGAAACGATTCGTGCACTTGCGAGTTTAAATATTAAAACATATCCCGTTTTGGGTCCAACAGATGGGTCTCCATCTCCGTTGAATTTGGACAAGTGAGGCATACGGAAACCATGTGGATACGCCGTTGCTGCTATGCTGGGGGCGAAGAGCTCAAGTTCGTCCTTGAATCATACTCATCTTTTTGTTTTTTTGATAGGAGCTTCCTCATCAGCTCCTCCATCTGAGCCAGACTCTCAAGGGTTTTGTCCTGACTTCCTTGGTTGTTCCGGGGCTGTTCAACAGCTCCGGATCCATTGTACGTTTTTGGCGGGTTATTGTCCCTCCTATCTTGAGATAGGTTATATGGGACGTTCCCGCTGTCACGTACTTCGGACAGGTCTTACCTTTGGTGAGCGCGGTTGCTGTTTCCAACTGGGTCTCCTCTTTGAGAGTTTAGGCGATCTCGGAGGTCGCCCCTTGGGGCGGCCTAAGGACTTTGCGCCGAGCTCAAGCGTTGGCAAAGGTCTCCGCCGGAGATGTCACTTCGACGGCTCCCGGTCCAGTAGCTTCCATTTGAGAAGCTCGGGGCCCGCCGCTGGGGATGAGGATCCGGGACTTCTCTGGGCGCCCGACTACGATGGGAAGGTCCGGCGGAAGGAGAATCTCTCGTACTGCTCCCATGAGCCGGGATGTCTCGGACTGGACGGGGAGGAGACGGGTAACTTATTGGTGAAGGAGGATGTCTGACCAGGGATGCGATCTTAGTCCCGTCAGGACGGATCAAGTTAGGTCGCGGCCGCTCCGCTCTACCACCCTCCGCGTCCTGTGCTTGGCGGTCCGAGCGGGGTGCAGGACGGCTGGCCGGGGCGGGCTGTCGTTGCGAGCCCTCCCCGGATCTCCTTCGCGAGCCTCCTCGAGGCCTCCTGGGTGCACTCGAGGGCGAAAGTGAGCTGGGAGTTGAGGTCCGGACCGATCGGCTGTACTACTGCTCGACCCTAGGAAGTTCCTCAAAAGTGGTCTCCCAGTGGTGCGACGTGGGAGTAGAATTTGATGTTGGGGGTCTGACCGACCGACTGGGCCTTGACCGATTACCCCTGCGGGACTTATGAGTCTCGCCTTGTCTCTTTCCGATGTTGGCGTCGGTTGTAAGAGGGGGTAGTCGGGCCAAAACCTCTTGAATCTGCTGGTTAGCTTTCGCTAGCTGACTCCTCAACTGAGCATTTTCCATTTCTATCGCCGTGTAGAAATCTTGGTTCGGATTGGGCGGCCGGGGAGCCGAACTTCCAGTGTCATCTTGGCCTATTGGCTGCTTGCCCGGCCGCTGCTGAACCTCGGGGTTCTGATCATCGGACATGGCGGCATGATGGGCCTCCTGCCCATCACGTTGGTCCGCCTTGTTACCATGTCTTGAGCGAGTGATTACCATGGTTGGGTATTTGGGATAGCACCAATCTAACAGCTCTTAATGAAAGCACCAAGCTGTTGACGCAGTTCTTCAACAATAGATAATTATAAGAATAAGGAGAGGGATTAGTGCTAAATAATGAATCGTAATAGATGAATGATCTCAAAGTAAAATGATAACACGAATCATTTTTTAGGTGGTTTAAAGGTTAAAATCCTTCTAGTCCACCAGCCAATATTATTGACATCTCTCTGATATTCCTTACAGGGTATTTCTTTACAAAATAGAAGCCAACCCTTTGCAACTCCCAGCATCTCCATATTTATAGGGAGAGGGCACCTGGGAGTTGGCAAGGAAGGTCATCCCGTGACCTTCTTACCCATCATGTCACTTCTGTGACATTCATGATTAATTCCTAAAACCTGACAATGAAGTGTGGTCTAATCAATAGGTAAGGGGGATAATGGGCCGCATGGCCCAACCCAGTCGTGGGTGCTTGAACACGCACGTTTAGGCTGCGTGTCCGAGAATTCAGGAATGGAGTATACACGTGATGTCTGATATATGCACGTTTACATTGCGTGGTTGACTTTATAAAAGGTCAGAGGTGCCAACTCGAGCTCGTACCCCGAGCTTGAGGTGGTCTCAGCCCGTGGTGCCCACTGTTGATCTGACGCCTTAGTAATCTCACTAAACCTTCGGTTACCTCGAGCTAAAGGGGTAGGACCTTGTAACAGAAGCTCCGGGTAGGTGTCTTCCACGTGGCTGATATAATTATGCCATTTCGCAGCTCGCTAATAACCCGTGGATATTTAGGGCGTACAAGTATTTATGCTTTTTATTTAAACATAAATAGTTTTATTAAAAATATATGTTTACAACATTTATAAATTATAATAATAAACGCCATTTTTTCTCATTTTTTATTCTACATTTGTAATTTATGGCTATTAATTAATCAAGGAAAAATCTCTATTTATTTTTTATTTTTTATTTTAATAATAATTATAATATATGTGAATTAAAAATATCTATAGATAATAATAATACTAATAACCTATCTATTTTTATTTTTAACTTTTGATAAAACATGTAATCATAAAGTTAGTTTTTAATAATAAAGGGTCTAAACGGACTATCGACAAAAATATATGTGGTTCAAATATTATATCTATTTATTCATTTTTATAACTTTTTGACAAAACACGAGATTCGCAAGTTAATTTTTAAAAGGGCCCAAACAGGTAATAGACTAAAATACAAAATTCAAAATGATATGAATCCTTACAGAAAATATATTTATATAATTTGCTTTTTATAAAGAATTTTTAAATTTGTGAATAAATATATGGTCCAAAGGTAATTTTTAAAAATAAAGTGTCAAAATAGGTAATCGATTAATATATAGTGTTCAAATAATCGATATTTCTATTACTATTTTTAACATTTTGACAAAATACAAGGTCTTAAAGTAAATTTTTAAATATAAATGATCCAAATGGGTAATCAGTCAAAATAACTCTTATTATTCATAATTTTTCGAAAATTTATAATAAACATTTGCTATATAATGAATATCATTATTAAAAATCTATGGTCAAGACGTAATTATGTGTTAATGTAAGAAACATGTTGTATGAGTAGGATAAAAAAAAATCTCAACTATACAATCTTAAATTATTTTTTTTTAATTATTACAAAAGACTGTGCGAAATACGATTATATTTTCTAGTTTATAATATTTGTAAAATATAAAACATATGAATAACATGAGAATTGTTTTTGAAAGAAAAAAAAAACACAAATAGGATCGTTAAGAAATTAATTCAAATTATACTAATCTACTTACAATTACACATTATTATTCATAAAAATATATTTTATTTCGTAATAATAATAATAAAAAAAATAAAAAATCAGCAATCTTCTTCCTAAGAAGTCACAACCTCACACAGCTACTGAGATTGAGACTGACTGAGCCACCACCATTCTGCACTCAGTTTTTGCTGCCCAATTAAGCTTTCATGCTCTATCCACACCATGAAATCTATAACCTCTTCAACCATATCCCTTCACTTTCAACCTTTCCCGCCAAACCCTCCTAAAACGTCGTCGTTTCGGAGAGCCCCGAGGCAGCAACCACCGCCGCCGAAGCGCCGGAGGAAACCCAAAACGCCGCCGATTTTCACCGAGAAGGACGCATTTCCGGAGTCCTTACCACTTCACAACAAGAACCCACTTTTCGTTTACAAAGACATTCAGAATTTCGCAAGGCAAAACAAGCTCCCCCAGGCTATCACCATCTTGGACTACCTCAACCACGAAGGCATTCCCGTCAACCCCACCACCTTCGCTGCCCTTATCACCGCTTGCGTCCGTACAAAGTCTCTGGACCACGGTAAACAGATCCATACGTTTATTCGGATCAATGGGCTCGAGAAAAACGAGTTCTTGCGTACTAAGTTGATTAATATGTATACGGCTTGTGGTTCGGCCGAAGATGCCCACAAACTTTTCGATGAAAGTCCTAGCAGGAGCGTTTACCCTTGGAATGCATTACTCAGAGGCGCTGTGGTCTCGGGTGGGAGGAGATATCGGGATGCTCTGCGTACTTATTTTGACATGCGGGAGTTGGGGGTTGAGTTGAATGTTTATACTTTCTCTAATGCCATCAAGAGCTTTGCGGGTTCGACGGCGCTTTTGCAAGGTTTGAAAACTCACAGCCTTTTGATTAAGAATGGTTTTATTGGTAGTGAAATGCTGCGGACGAGTTTGATTGATATGTACTTTAAATGTGGCAAGATTAAGCTTGCAATCAAAGTGTTCGAAGAAATTGTTGAAAGAGACATTGTTGTCTGGGGAGCCATGATTTCTGGTTTTACGCACAATAGGCTGCAATGGCAAGCGTTGGAGTGTTTGAGATGGATGGTGGAGGAAGGTTTAAGGCCAAACTCGGTCATATTGACCATTATTCTTCCTGCAATAGGTGATATTTCGGCCTTGAAACTCGGCAGGGAAGCTCATGCTTATGTTCTGAAGACAAAGAGTTATTCAAAGCAAATATTCATTCAGTCTGCCTTGATTGATATGTACTGCAAGTGTGGGGACATGGAAAATGGAAGACGGATTTTCTACCTCTCAAAGGAGAGGAATGCTATTTGTTGGACTGCTTTGATGTCGGGTTATGTTGCGAATGGGAGACTCGAGCAGGCATTGAGATCAGTTGTTTGGATGCAGCAGGAAGGAAGCAAGCCTGATGTTGTAACAGTTTCCACTATAGTTCCGGTTTGCACAGAGTTGAGAGCTTTGAACCGAGGTAAAGAGATTCATGCTTATGCCGTCAAAAATTGTTTCATGCCTAATATATCTATAGTGTCTTCCTTAATGATGATGTATTCGCGGTGTGGTGTCTTGGACTATTCTGCAAGATTGTTTGATGGTATGGAGAAGAGAAATGTGATCTTATGGACAGCCATGATCGATTCATATGTCGAAAACCATCGTCTAGATAAGGCACTTGGAGTGATTAGATCAATGCTGCTATCCAAACACAGACCGGATTCTGTAGCAATAGGAAGGATGCTAAGTATTTGTGGTGAACTGAAAAACTTGAAGCTTGGGAAGGAGATTCATGCCCAAGTTCTGAAGAAAAATTTCGAGTCAGTTCATTTTGTTTGTGCAGAAATTGTGAAAATGTATGGGATTTGTGGAGTAATTAGTTATGCAGATTTGGTCTTCGACACAATCCGGGTTAAGGGTTCAATGACTTGGACTGCAGTTATAGAGGCCTATAGATATAATGGTTTGTACAAGGAAGCTGTTGGTCTGTTTGATTTGATGAGAGCCAAAGGTTTCACTCCAAACCATTTCACTTTCCAAGTGGTTCTTTCTATCTGTGAAGATGCTGGATTTGTTGATGATGCTTGCCGGATTTTCAACTTAATGACTCGTAAATATGAAATCAAGGCTCTTGAAGAGCATTATTCTTTAATGATTGGACTTCTTACACGTTTTGGTCGCACTGAGGAGGCTCAAAGATTTATCCAATTGAGTTCTTCTTTATCAGAATAGAAGGCATTATAAGAGCCTTCTTTCTTTACAAGCAAAGATTCATCAAGTAGCTTCTAATGCCCAAGTGTATAGATCTCTTGTAATTCATACTGATTTGGTGGTCATAATGTCTTTTGTCATAATTGTATTTATAGTTACTTGTTACTAATCTTTTAACCTTCATTTGGCATGTTATGATAAAATGCTGACAATACTTGTAAATTACGCATGAATTTCTCAACTATAACACAAAACCATCTCCACTGTCAACTGTAGTGGAATCTAAAATATGAAACTGAATTAACCTCTCAACAAGCTTAGCAAGAATCTACATTAAAGAAATATGTTATTGACTTGACCGAGCTAATTCAATTAGTGAGATTGTTGGTGAATCACATTATAAATAATTTAATTCAAATCGATTCAATTAATCTTATAGATTATACACTAATACATTATATATATACAATTTATGAATAAATACAGTGAAATGCTTAGCAACACCCTTTGCAAATAAATATTGGATCTTATATATTTTAATTTAAATAAATTATGTGGAACCCATTAATAAATTACACCAAGTAATATGTCATATCCCATGGTGTCTTATAGTATTCTAGTGCAAATAAATATTGGATCCTATATATTTTAATTTAAATAAATTATGTGGAACCCATTAGTAAATTACACCAAGTAATATGTCATATCCTATGGTGTCTTGAAGCATTTAATCTTAGAGTATGCTGAGACTGGAAAATACATTACTGACATTTTCACAAAGACTTTAGACATGGTTAGATTTGAAAGTCTTAGGGTTTGTTAAAGGGGTTTTTTCTTAAATACATTTTTTTTACTGTTTCTAATTTTTTTTTAAATACGTACTTAAGTTTTAAAAAAAATACGATTTTCAAAGTTTTATAATTACAAAAGTATCGTCTTAGGAAAAATAACTAAAAAATAAATTGAAAACAACTCACTGCATCAATCAAAAAAAAAAAAACAACATATGTATCGGGACAACTAAATATCAACAAAAAAACCTGAAGACAAAACCGTAAAATGTAAAAATTTCCTTAAAACTATAAAATTGAAAGAAAAAAAATTGACCATAAAAATGTGGGGCTGATTGATAGTTAATTCAAAAATATAATTTTAGAAAATTATTTTCAAATCAAATGATTTGAAAATATTGAATTTAAAAATGTACTATAATTTTTTGAAATCTTGAATAGTTGAGCGTTTTTTAAATTTAAAATTCTTGGAATAGAAGAAAAACAAACAAATTATAATTTTCTCTTTTACTGAAGGATTTTGGCTCAGTTTTCAAAAATGATTTTTTCTATTTTCTAAAACAAGTATACCAATCAAATTTTCATTGAGAGTTTCCATTTTTTAAGTTATGAAAATGGTAAAATTATTTTTGAATCCACTACCAATCAAATAATTATTTTTAGCTAAATTAAGTATTTTTTGTAAAAATCTCTTTGTTAAAATTAGTTTTCATTTTTGTTTTTGCCATATCCTCTTAATTGCTGAAAATATGTTGTCCTTTTAAATGGAGATTGAATAAATGTTTTAAAAAAGAGCTTATTTGGCTAATGTACAGTATATGTGTGTGAGTTACTTGGTTGTTGTCAGGCCCCTAAAATTTGAAAAGGGCTACCTGCCTTGATGTGTGAAAGTTGCCCTTGTGTAAGTTGATACTAGGTAACTAAAAATTATGTAGAGCGCATGCCACATGTGAAAAGGGCTACCATCAAGAATAGTGTGAAAGTTTCAGAGTTAGGTAACATATCTTCAAGAATAGTATGAAAGCTTCATGGTTGGATAACAAATGGGAAATTTGATAAATCATGCTTACATTAGCTTAATAATTAAAATTTGAACCAAAGTTAACCACCATATGATACAAATGCTCATCTTTCATTTAATACCAAAAATACCCCTCTCATAACAAAATCCCATACCTTTCCTCTCTAAAATCTTGCAAGAAAGATACACATGGGTAAGTGATTTTCTTTGATTCTTGTTGTTGTTGGTTATTTTTATGATTTAGAATGCTGTTTAGATGTTGGATCTGTAGTTTGTTGGTATTTTTTGCTGTTTTTTGGGTGAAAATCGTGGTCTGTGAAAATCTGCGTTTTTTTGGGTTCCTTGAGTTTTTTCTAAATGCCTGATAGTGTCCGATAGAGACTCGATTCAGGAACGATAGTTGTTGAGTTTCAAGGTTAGGGATGAGGTCCGATGGCCACCCGATGCTTGCCCGATATGTTTGTTTACCCGATGGTCATTAAGGTTCGATGGCTACCCGATGGTTGCCCGATAATTATTTTCAATCTACACACCCTTTTGAAGTACGATAAATGATCGATAGTAGTCCGATATATGCCTGATAGTTGTTATAAAGTTAATGCGGACATATTAGTACGATTGCACACGATGGTACCCGATAAGGGCTCGATGCTTGCCCGATAGTACGATGGTACACGATGGTACACGATATTGATAAAAAAAACTTAAATAAAAACCGTACCTTTCGGCTTTTCCCCTGCCCATTTCCCGTTCCCTCCCAAAATTCTTCACTCCCACAAAACCATCGAGCAACATAACTACTCTCACCCGACGCCTCTCTCTCCCTCACCCACCCTCACCCGACGCTTCTCTCTCCCTCACCCGACTGTCGGAAAAACCCCCACCGGAGACGAAGAAAAACCAAGCCCCAACCCCCACCGGAGACGAAGAAAAACCAAGCCCCTAACCCCCACCGGAGACGAAGAAAAACCAAGCCTCACCGGAGAAGAAAAACCGACACCCTATTACGCAAAAATGTCTAGGGTATGTGTTTTTTTCATTTTCTTTTCCATTGGAAAATGTTATAGTATGTATTGTTGAATTTGACTGTGTGAAATCTGACTGTGTGAAATCTGATAAACCGTAAAATTTTGAAAAAAAATTCTGGATTTTTTAGAGGTACGATAGGGTACGATAGTGGGTCGATAGGGGTACGATAGTATTTGTGTTTCTCATAACTTCAGGTTGAAGATGAGTGTACGATAGTGGTTCGACGTTGGTACGATAGTTTTGTGTTTTCTGATAACTTGAGGTTGAAGATGGAGGTACGATAGGGTACGATGTTAGGTACGATGTGTGCCCGATGGTGGGAACAAATGGTTGTGTTGTTATAATCCGATGGTGTACGATGTGAGGTACGATTGTGCACGATAATGTTATAGTTCCAGTTTTTCATTGGTGTCCGATATGGTGCGATAGTGTCCGATAGTTGCTTGATAATATATTGCAGAATATAAAATTTGATGTTTTTTTTTGTTATTCTATTTAATTGGGTATTTATTTGTTTTATGCAGAACTTAAGACCTCCACAACTGATAGTTCCAGTAGAGGAACATTTTACGAGACGTATCACTTGGCGCGGCAGTTGGTACTTTCCAAAGATTAAAGCAAAATTTATACAGTGTGGTTTATTGGATAGGGTGAAGGAATCCCCTTTCAAACAGTTCTTCATGGCGGAACCATTAAATTTTTCTGGTGCCTTAGTCCATCAGCTGTTGTTGCACAAATTCAGAGGGGAGAAGACTGACGAAGTCCAGTTTTATATTGGGAAAAAAAGATGTAGATTTAGCCAATTGGAGTTCGCTTTAGTTACTGGTTTAAATTTTGAGGCCGGACCGTCTGAAGCTGAGATTAAAGCGAAGACCACTTCGTATCGGTTGATTCTTGAGTACTTCAATGGTCATTCCCCAGTGAGCATAGGGAAACTGCGCAGAACTTTTGAGAGTTGTCAAATAGTTGATGATGTGTACAAGATGGGTTTGTGCTTATTAGTTGAGGGTGTTTTGAAAGGTCGTGAGGAGAAGTTGATGGTTTGGACTGACATGCTGAAGATGGTAGACGACGTTGACTTCTTGTTCCAGTACCCGTGGGGGAAGATATCATACCAGAAGTTGTTACAAACTTGTCAAAAAGACTTTGTTGAAATGAAGAAGCATTTACAGAAGAAGATTGAGAAAGGAAAGACTCAGAAGGAGGCCAAGTACTCTATTTATGGGTATGCTGCAACATTGCAGTATTGGGCTTTTGAGTCCATCATTGAGTTGGGTCAGGATTATGCTGTGAGATTGGGCCAAGGCATTCCAAGAATGATCAACTGGCAGAGCAAGGAGAAAGTAGAGATACACAAAGAGCAACTTATTAAGTTGTTTGCCAAAAAGGTGAGCTTTTACTTTACTTTTGAATGTTCTATATTTTTTTTCTAGATATGCAATTTTATGGGTACTGCATGATAGGAATACGATAGGGTACGATTTGAGTACGATTATGGGGTTATTTTGTGGTTTTTTGTCAACTGTTTGAAAATTGGCTAAGGGGTACGATTTGGTACGATGATGGTCCGATGGGGGTACGATATGCATTCTTTATTAATGTAGTTGTAGAGGTACGATATTGGTACGATGTTGTACGATGATGGTACGATAGTTAGCAAGTAATTCTCACTTACGGGTACGATATTGTTATGTTATGGGTACGATATGGGTACGATAATTGCATGATATGGGTACGATATGGTACGATTGGGGTACGACAATTACTTATTTTTTATATTGTTTTGCTTTCCAATCTAAATATGCATTGTTTTTTGTGGCAGTTGACAGTATACCCCTACCTGTGTGCCCGACCTGTTGAAGAATAGTATGTGAGGACCCTTACAGACAATGAAGCCCCATTGTATGTGGACATGGGGTTAGAGGAACTAGAGGTGGGTCCCGATGGACAGCCTACACAGGAAGCCTTACAGAGCCAAGCTGAAAAGCTTGCTGAAAAGTTAGCTGAGCAAGCAGAAGCAGCAAATATTTTTAAGGAGGTTCCACCAGCTCAACCTGAGGCACCTGAGGTTCCCCCATCAACACCTCATGCCAGCACCTCCTCCCAAGCTGAGCAACCAGGCTACTCTATGATTTTGGCCAGGTTGGAAAAGGTTGAAGGGCAACAAAGTGCCCTTATTAAAGGTCAGTCCGAGATCTTGGGTCAATTGCAGAAGCTGATGACAATGATGGAAGATCTTAGTAGGCCAGCTCCAGATCCACACCCTCAGTCCACTGAAGAAGGTCCTCGGTCCACTGAAGAAGGCCCTCAGTCTCCTGTAGATGAAGACATTCTCCCTAACGATTACAGACCTGATGATGTAGATGATCACATTTTTCGCACACCAGAGGATATGCAAATTACTGTAATCAGAGATACTGAAGATTCTGAAGTACAATTCTTAAAGATAGCTCCACCAGCACCGGAGAAGAGGAGAGAAAGAAAGAGGCCTAGGTGGTTCGATGAGTACACTGCAATGAGGAAAAGGAATAAGAAATCGAAGACATCAGTGAATGTGGATCCATTGAGGGTTGTTGATGGTAAATTACTTATGACCTTTCATAAGTGGTTGCTTGGCACCATTGGGAATAAATATCCGAGGGAATGCTTCTCAGGGACACACGATGCTGCTTGGTTCCTGAAACTGCATACTCCGAGGACATGGCTTTCTGACTCTGTAAGTTTTCTATAACTTCATAATTAAATAATGTTGAAAATTTATTTAAATGTTTCTATATGTAGTGGTACGATATAGGTACGATTGGTGTACGATGGTAGTACGATAATTATAAGTGTCAAATTATAAACTGTTTATATGTCAATGGTACGATTGTGGTACGACATTAGCACGATAGGGGTACGATATAATTTGTTAAGTAGTTACTATTACCATCGTGATTTTAGAATTTGTAGTGGGACGATATAGGTACGATGGTAGTACGATAATGTACGATGATGGTACGACAGTGGGACGCTAGTGGGTACGATGTTGTATAATACTAGTTTTTTCCATAAAGGTACGATGATGGTACGACATTAGCACGATATGGGTACGATAGAAGGTTTTATTGTTGTTATTTTGTTACTATATTCATGTACGATTGGGGTACGATTATGGTACGATTAGGGTACGATAGTTACTATATTCATGTCTGATAGTTTTTGTTTATTTATTTTGGTATGATAATATGGTTACTGACTTAATTTTCCTTTAATGTAGCATTTAGATGCAGCATTCCATCTCATGAGGAGGCGTCTAGAATTTTATCCTAACATGTACCCTAAAAAATGTGTTGTTATGCCTACAATTTTTCCCGAATCATTGAAGGCTCGGTGGGACGCTTTTCCAGGTTCTGACTACTCTAGATTTAGTTGGGATGACAGTATATTGGACCTGGTTAGGGGTGATGCAGTCCAGTTCTTACCGAGTTGGCAGAACAAGGAGTTCATTTATTTTGCCCTCTTCTTGAAAGACCAATTGCATTGGGTAGCTGTAGAGGCAGACCTGAATGGGTGGATGCTCAACATCTTTGACTCCAGTATTGGATCAATTTCCGAAAACGATTTGATCAGCTTGATGGTTGACTGGTGTACCATTTTCCCGTCGGTCTTGCGACAGTCCAGTTTATTTGAGAACCATGACGTTATACTCGCGCCTCAGTTGACAGCATCAGAGAGCCAGGTCAGACCCTTCGATTGGAAACTCACTCCACGTGAATTCGTATCGCAAACAAAATCCAGGTGAACTTTATTAAATATCACATATTAATTATTATTTCTTAATTACAAAATTTATTAAATTATTGTTTATTTTCTAATGCAGTGGCGATTGCGGATGTTACGTAATTGAGCATATTGAACATAAGCTTCTACAACTACCATTTGATAATGTAACTGACAATAATATGAAACTTTTTAGGCAAAGGTGGTGTGTAGACTTATTCTACCAAAACTTATGTTGAACGGTCTTAATTTTTTTGAATTGTATAATTTTTTTGATTGCTCTTTTTGTAATTACTACATTTTAATGTGCTTAATCTTTGCATCGTACTATCGTCGATCACTATCGTACTCTATCGTACCCTCACATGCCTCACAAATTTTACGAAACTGTACTGAAACAATACCATCGTACCATTATCGGACCAATATCGTACATTATCGTACCCTAATGTCGTACATTAACTATCGTACTACATCGAGCAACGTCGTACCATATTGTAAGATACATTTAAATAATCATACAACAAACAATATCGTGCATTGTCGTACCGGCATCGTGCACTATCGAAGCAACACTGGATTATTACATATTTAAGACTTTCATAATGGAGAAAAAAACAGAAAATAACCTGCAAAATCCAGCACATAACAAATATTACTAGTTCAAGCAGAAATAAAACATAATAGGTCAACTAGAATACAAACAAAACAATTTAACCTCGGTACTTGCAAGACGCTTTGTTGTGCCCTTTACCACCACACTTGCTACAACATCGTTGTATCACAACCTTGTCTCCATTAGAAGGATATCGATTTTTCCTAATTCGTCCGACCTTTTGCTTCTTCGGTCGGCCTACAGGTTTCTTCTCAATCGGTACTCCAACTTGGATGTTCTTAATGTCTTCAGGAAATTCCCAATCATCCTCATCACCAACTGGCATAATTGTCCCCCCATATGTGCTCTTCCATCTCTCTCTTGTGTAATATTGAGAGCACAATGCGTACATGCTAATATTTCATTCTTGAGCAGCAACACATGCATGTGGACAAGGAATCTTCATGATTTGGAATAGGCCGCAACTGCATGTTTGTGCCTCCAAATCAACTATACCACCGCTCTGAACTGTTCCTCCGGGGTGGACATTAAATGTATAAGGTCCAGCTCTGTCGACGCTTAAGAACCGAGATTTCTCAAATTGACATGACAAGTCCCCCTCCATAACTGGTGATAGAGTCATGCTACACTTTTCAGTGTTTTCCTTCGAGTATCAAACCATGTTTGAATAGTAAACCTGATGAATTCAACAAAAGCAGTGATCGGGAAGGCTCTTGCGTCCTTAGTTTTGCTGTTGAAACTTTCAGCCCAATTACTTGTCATTACATTGTAACGGTCCCCTGGAAAGTACGCACGAACCCATCTTTCAAATCCAATGCCCTCAAGATATAGTGCAACTCGAACATCCATTGCTTTTATCTTCTCAAATTCTCTTTCAAAATATGTCTTCTTATACGAGTATGCACAACTGTAAATATGATCCGTGAAGCAATCAGTCTTGAACTTGCTAGCCACGTTCATAATAATGTGGTGGTAGCATACGCCATGGGGTGCATCAGGGAAGACAAGTTCCAAAGCATGAACAATGCTTTGATGCCTATCCGATACGAATGCTAAGTTCTCAACATCACCAATCGCTTGTTTCAACTTCTTCATGAAATAGGTCCAAGAGTCGTGGTTCTCACTGTCAACTATTGCGAAAGCAATCGGAAATATGTGGCTGTCTGAATCCAATGCCACGGCACACAACATTTGGCCACCATACCTAGTTTTCAAGAAGGACCCATCAATACATATAACAGGTCGACAAAACTTGAATCCCCGCCTACAAGCACCTAGAGAAAAAAAGCAATACTTGAAGCGACCTTCGTCTACCTTGAAATCAGTAATGGAATCGGGATTGTTCAACTGCAGCATGTGCAAGTACCCAGGTAACTTCGAATATGAAGCTTCAGGCGTACCCCTAACTATGTGGAGTGCTTTCTCTCTGCATCTCCAAGCCTTCTCATAACTCATTTCGATCCCGAAAGAATTCTTCATATCTTCTCTTATTTTGGAGGCTAAATAATCTGAATCGTTAACTGAGAATTTATCCTTGATCAGTTCGGCAACTACCAAAGGTGATGCTTGACGGTTATCTTTTTTTCGAACATCGAGGGAACATGTGTGTACATTTTCAAATGCTGTCACCTCGAACATGTTAGAAAGTTGCTTCTTCTTCCCTCTTCACCTCCACCCACAATCAAGATCCTTGCATGTAATGTACCAAACATCAGTACCAGACTTTTTAACTATAAATTCGAATCCCTTCTTCATTGCAAACAAGCCAGCAACCTTCTTTAAATGTTCCTTGTCTCTGAAAAACTTTCCTAAATGAATCTCCCCGCCCGATGTGCCACCCATAGATATATAGTGACTATTATCCTCAATGTCTTCTCTTGTAAACATCTGAGCTTTGAATTTACTATAATATGTCGAAGAAGAGAGTGGATCACTAAATTCTCTAGCATCATTTGTTCCGTCTGGATGACTACTACTAGTACCAGGTGTTTGGCGATCTTCTCTACGGGGTCTACTTCTACATGTTGTTTGCCTCGGTATTTGGTACGACAGTGGACTCAGGCTCAAAGCTTGAGAACGGACCTCTGTTTCTTTGTTGTCTCTTACATCTTCATTGCAATCAAAATCAGCATTAGGTTCAGGATAATCAAGAAAATCGTCATTGCCCTCAAAATCATTTTCAGGGTCAGGAAAATCAGGAAAATCATCATGAAATGGCATCTGTGCTACATGATCAACTGTCGGTATGAAAGGGTTTGATTCAGGTACAGCAGTGGCTACCAGCACCTCCGGATTTGTTTCTGGAACATAAGTCCCAACCTCACTACGAGTATCCTTAACAGTACTTGGTGGAGGATTACGATCAACAATGATATTCTTCTCCACCAAAGTCACAAAAAGGGGAACAAATTCATCTGGCTTCTTCAAAAGCATTGACAAATATAAGCTTACACCCTTGTCATTCCTTATAAGTTCAGGCCGATACATTAACCCTTTCATGTACTTATAATTCACTTCTAATTTCAGGTCATACTGCACTTTGTCAACCTCCAGCTCTGAGTACAAAAGTTCAACAAGTTGTGAGTAAGTTATGTCCTTCTCCAACTCGAACGTTAAATTTTCGGCTCCATTAAAAACCCAATCTCTACCTTCACGCTCCCAAACACCATTATACATTAAGTACGCGAACAAAGTTGACCCTATCATGTACAAAGAAAAAAAAATCAGTAAATGGCAACAAAATGTGGAAATTTAGTTCAAATGTTTTGGCATCGTACTAGTATCGGCCCATATCGGGCGGTATCGGGCAATGTTTTATTTATGTTTTTGATCACTTAAAACACTAATATCGGGCAAGTATCGGGTAACATCGCGTACCATCATACTATTAGGCACGCAGTAACTTAATAATAACAATCGGGCACATATCGGACTACTATCGATCCATTATCGTACTCAAAAGGGGGTATAGATTTAAAATAATAATCGGGCAACCATCGGGTAGCCATTGTACCTTTATAACAATCGAGTAACCAAACTATCGGGCAACCATCGGGTTGCCATCGGACCTTCATCCCTAACCTTGAAACTCAACAACTATCGTGCCTGTATCGGGCCTATATCGGACACTATCGGGCATTTAGAAAAAAACTCAGGGAACCCAAGAAAATGCAGATTTTCACATAACACGATTTTCACCCAAAAAAACAGCCAAAAATACCAACAAACTACAGATCCAAAATCTAAACAGCATTATGAATCATAAAAGCAACCAACAACAACAAGAATCAAAGAAAATCACTTACCCATTTAATCTCTTCACTATGAGCAAAAATAACACAAAGCTTGGTGTTTCTCCTCAAACAATCCACAATGTCCGAATGTGTATCTTTCTTGCAAGATTTTAGTATAAAAATCTTGTGTGTAAAACGTATGGTGAAGAGAGAGTGAGAGAGAATGTATGGTGAAGAGAGGTATGGTGAAGAGAGGTAGAGAGGAAGAGGGAGAATAGAGAGGAAAGGTGTTATGAGAGGGGTATTTTTGGTATTAAATGAAAGATGAGCATTGATATCATATGGTGGTTAACTTTGGTTCAAATTTTAATTATTAAGCTAATATAAGCATGATTTATCAAATTTCCCTAACAAATTTTATTTCACATGTTAAAAGGAAAAAAAAAAAAGGCTTAAGAGCAACTTCAATAGGAGTTGCTTGGAGAATTGTTTGTAAGTGATGTGATAGGTGGATGAGGTGGAGGAGATTTTTTTAAAAGGAAATTAGCAACGTTGTCTAGCAATGGCAACGTTGCCCATTGTAGATGCTCTAACACACTTGCCAACTAGATCAATGTCTTTTCAAACTCACACACTGATGCTTGAGAATGATTAAGGCTATGTTTGGTAGTAATGAATGAGAGTAGGATGGATGGAGAGTTTATGAATGATGGAGATTATGATAGATGAAGATGATAGTTACACTCTTTTATGTTGTTTGGTATTAAGGGTAAAATTAGAAGAATGGAAATGAACTTAATTATTAAAATTACTATTTTATATTTTTAATATAAATATTTATTATTTTTTAAAAGCACATATAAGTCATTTACATAATATTTTGTCTTTTTTTATCCCTCCATCTCTCATCTCCCTTACTCTCTCCCTCTTGCCAAACAAAATGTTTAAATCTTTCATTCCACTACTCTTCCTCCTACCGTCTCCATCCACCCTTCTTTCCTGCTTACCAAACATAGTGTAAGTGCTCAAACAACATGTACAAGTGCTGAGACAACTTTTTTTTTATGAGCTTATTAATTTAGGGAATAATTTTTCAAATAAAGGCTCATTGCGTTAAAGATTCATGCTAATTTATGTGTAATATTTCATTTGATGATATTGATATTCTTTCTCCCTTTGATCAGGCCAACAAATTAAGTTTGACATATATAAGGATATTTTTGTAATTAAATTTTATTTTTTTGTTTATATATATAAAAAACTGACAACGTGGGGAAATCTTTGTGAAAAATAAGTTTTTATTTTTTTCAGTCAATATACAAACTCTTTGATTTGTTTCCTTTTCGGATATAGTACTTTAATTGGAAGTCTCATTTTTCTACAAAAAGACAATCTTTAACTTGTGAAAGTAGTTACCCAAAACTGATTTCCCACATCTCGACTCTCCAATCCACTTTTCCGTCAATTTTATTTCTCAGCCCATTCATATTTTCTCGTGCTTTGCTTAGCAAAGCACATTTTTCCTGTGTGGACAGGGCATCGTGAGAATCTACTCTTAATGGGGCGGAGATGGGAACAATTTTTTGTCCCTGAATGTTAAACAGGGCAGAAGCAGGGATGACACTCTTCACCCCAATAGAGCCACATCCTTATCCTTGTTCCTCTCATTTTTGTTTTTGCAAGTAAAATGATGAAAACAAGAGGTGATTATGAAACAAAGTTGCTTCCACAGAACTAGCAATTGTTCCGACAAGTATGACCTTTGTCTAGGCAATTGTAGAACAAATTTAAGAGAGACCAGATTCTATTGAGACCACTCAGTAATAGATTCTTGAGCATATCACTAGCCTTCCTCTCACCCTTTTTCTGGATCCAAGAAAGGCAAACCTTGACATCTATTTAGACAAAAAAAGGGGAGAAGTATTGTGTTTGTTGTGAAAACTCAATCTGATACTTAGGGGGAGTTTCACAAACATTGGTTACTTAGCATTGTTAATTAATGTTGAGTCTTTAAGAGATATATGTTGCACGGAGTACTTTAAGTTTATCTCTTAATGTTTTGGTCTAACCTTTTTGTAATGCAAATTTTTTTGAGAATTTGAGTATTAATTTATTTTGGGTTTATGTAGTAGAGATCCTCAATCTTTTTGAAAATTATTATTTAGTCCGTCCAAATTTTATTTTGTATCACTTAAGTCTCCAAACTTAATAAATGTGTATCACATAGATTTTTTATGTTGGAAAGTGATTTACAGAATGCATAATGGAAAACGATTCATGACCCGGTTAATCACAAAATAAGTGAGTCAAAAATCACTCTCTGCTGGGTCATAAATTATTTTCTAAACATTATTTTCCAACAGAAATAACTTATATGATACACATTTAATAAGTTTGAGGATTTAAGTGATATAAAATATAGATTGAGAACTTAAGTATTACATTTAAGAAAAATTGGGGGCTTCAGCTCATATAAACCCAATTATTTTGTTTAAAAAAATGCCAAATGGAGAGATTGTAAGATCCTGAAGCTGGCATCCTTTTATAAAAAAGTTCTCGAGTTCTCAAAAGGTTCTGACAAGTTCCTCAATTGCCTCATCTGAAGGTTAACCTGATTGTGCATTAGCAATATGCACAATCTTGTTTTTTCTCTATAAAATGGAGAGTTTTCTTAAACCACATTTTTTATGTTAATGTGATACTTTATCACTGTTTTGCAGGTGAATTTTGAATCAACATATTTGAATTTGAGATTAAAAACTATAATTACGAAAATATTCTTGTTTCCTTTTATGGTTAAGATCAAGGTAGTCTTGTGCCTCAAGGATAAGCTAGTGGACTCTCTTAACCATATTGCATTAATGCTTATCTTTTATATCTTGAGATATCTTTGTTGTGGGGGAGTATTTTATACTCTCAATTATTGATCCTCAAATCGTGTGCAGTACACGAAAGGTCACAATGCTTGCATTTAGGTACTTTTTTTCTTTTAAAAAATGCGAAAGGATGAGATTGTAAAACCCTAAACTAGTATTCTTTTAGAAAGACATATTTCTGAATTTCGTGGTGCTTGGTCAAGATGTGAAGTTGCTCCTGCAACTTCAAACACACAATTTTGCAATTTTCATTATTTTGAGTTTTATTTTTTAACATTTTTGTGATCATATTATTTATTTTTATGTCTCTTATTTGTAGATTTTACAGAAAGAAATATATTTATTTAATTAAGAATTTTATTATTTAATTAAGCTAATATCTCACTTTCCTTAAAGGGAAAATACCAGTTTGGCCTTTATGTTTTTCTCGAATACGCGATCGACCCTTGTGTTTTGTTAAATGAAAATTTGAACCCTGTGTTTTACAAAATGGATCAAAATAGTACATTATACCCAATTTTGGTAAACAAAAGTTCAAATATAATATTTTATTCTCAGCTCCTTGACTACTTTCTCTCATTCTTTGAATCCATTGCATCACTAACGACCCAAGAATTGATCTTATAATTGAAAATATTTTGACCAAAATTAGGTATAACGTACTATTTTTGTAACACCCTAAATTCTAGCTATAATTGTAGAAAATGAAGATGTTGAAAAATTAATGTAATAAATCATAAAAAGTGTTGTCTTCTTTATTGATAATTTAAAATAAATATAACCCGGGTCTAGGAAAAATAAATAATAGTCTTTACAATAAAATAAAATTAAAATTAGGAACAATTAAATCATAAAGTTCATAATTTCCTAAGAAAATAACACACGACTATACAACCCCCGCATATTCACACTAGTCTTGCTATTGGGAATCCGCTCGCCACCGTTCATCTAAGGTTAACTTATTCTGCAAAAATAAAAGAAAGGAATGTGCTTCTAAGCCCCAATAAGGAAAATACTTAACAATTCTTACAGAAATCAATCATAAACTCACAACGAATAATTTCACATGCAATACTATATTCATAACAGAAACCAAGGTCATAATCTATCCTATATCAGCGTCATACTAAAAATCACACATATACTTAGATCATAAATTATACCCTACAATCATAACATTATTCATAAACACATCATAAATAACAAATCATATAATCACATAGTCATAACAATCACACCATCAATTCATACAAGAGTTCATAACAACATTAATTTATACTAATCGTACAAGATCAAAATATATCCTAAGTCATAGGTCATAGTCATAGGTTATAATGATAAGACAGGTATAAGAAAAAGATAAGTGCTTATACAGGGGTGGCAATTAAGCCCCGGACATAAGTCCGTCATACACCGGACATCAACTTAGGTCCGTCATAAAATTTTGGCATCCGAGCCTACCGGACATAAGTCCGTCATACATCATTGGACACCTTAGGTCCAGGCACACTTACCCCTTTATTGTACTTGAAATGTTAGGTCATACAAAACATAAACTAGGTCATAAACTAAACTACCTAATTTTCCTTACCTTGAGTGTGGTGCACAGAAACTATACTTGAGTCCTTTATATGCTAATCCTGCTTAAAATCCTATTTCATAAACATAATACCATTATTAAAACATAAACTAATAGATCTAAAACTCAAACACAATCAAAACTTAACTATATCTCAACCTTTCAAGACTCTAGATCCTTAAATGCTTGATTGTAGGGTTTTGACAATAAGAAAGATAACCTTGGTCGTGTGGCCTCTTTGGGTACTAGGGTTTCAAAGATATGAAGAGATGATGGTGATGATGATTTTGGACTTAGGGTTTGTGTTTTGATGGTGGTGCACGACAACAATAGGGAGAGAGAGAGAGTGTGTGCTTGAGGGTCTCAAGAAGAGCAAGAGTGAATGAATAAAAAAATTAGAAGGAATAAGCTCTATTTATAGGCTCTCAAAAATCTTAATTTCATTCTAACTATAATCCAAATTGAAATTGAAATTGAAATTTAAATAAAATAGAATCCTAACTTCTATAGAAAATATTTCTAAATTATCTTATTAATATTTTTTTTGACCCTCGATTTGGCCAACGACGCGGAGTCAGAAATACGACAAGAAGTGAAATGATAATTAAGAACGGAATCCAATGGCAAAGAAATGACACAAATGATTTATAGTGGTTCGGCCCCAATGAATGGTAATGACCTACGTCCACTTAGTACTTTTATTAATATTGAATCCCAATGCCGTGATCAAAGAAATAGGGTTCTTGAGTTTCACAAGCCTTAGGGGAAATATAACTATTTGGAAGATAATCGCACTGTATGCTCTTTCTTTCAGTATTCAGAAAAAAGGTTCCAAATTCCAAAAATTCCTCTCCTTGAGCTTTCTCATGCATATTTATAGGCTCAAAGGGGGTTACATGGGCCAATGAGACTTAACTCTCCTTAATATCCATGTATCAAGGCAATAAAGAGGAAATAATTCACTTAGTTATTATAAGATTACAATCTTTTAAGGAAATAAACCGAAGCATACGACCAGCCTGGTCGCATCTAATCGTGAGGTTTGACGAAGCAACAGGTAGCTGGTCGATAATCGAATAACACCTCCTTATCTTGACTCTGCCACATGTCAACCACGTGTGAGAAATCCTTGCCACGTCATCAGTAGCCGTTTTTGGATAAACATTTTCCCCCCAAGTTTATTTTACTACGACTAGCATAAAGTAAACTTAAGAAACCGACTCTTCGCGTACCCCACCAAATCTGTCAGAGCCGCCCTTGCCTTCTTGAAAAAGGTAACCAATCATGTCCAATCAAGCCTTTTCGGTTTCCCAAAAAATTGTTTGACGGCTATTGCACTTCCCAATGCTTTGAAAAAAGTAATTCCATGATTACCTCTTTTATGGTGCCACAATCACTATAAATAACACCCCAAGATCACATTTTTAACTTTTTACTTTTCATTCGCCTTCTCTTCTTCAAGAACTTTAAAGAACTCCAACCTTCAAAGCCCAGAAAACCCAGAAGCTTTCATCGCTGATCTAAGGAACTTTTGCTCAAACGTTCAAAACGTTCGTGTTGATACTTTTCCTTTCATCCAAGTAAGTTTTCTGGACCTTTCAGTCGTTTGAGTTGCCATGCAAAACCATTTTATATCTGTTTCGTATCTGAGCTCTTGAATGTTCTTGACTAAAACTGTCTTGGGGTAAATGGGCATATTGATCGATGTTCGATAGGGTAGTGAAATAACGTTTCATAGGAGTTAGGAGTCAGTTTGGTAGTCGAGATTATAGATTTAGGGTGTAAAATTGAAGTAAAAATTCAATTTTTAAGCTAGTTGAAAAATTGGGTTTTTCTCACCCTCTCAGAGTCGAAAAAGTTTTCTCTGAAAAACTTTTTACTTCCACTTTTTAATCTGTTTCTCAAACTGCTCGTATAAAACTTAGTGTTTTTGCTAGAATGTTGCTGGCCATATAAAAGCCTAACTTTTATACGCAACCAATGTTATTCCAACTCTCAACACAAGTTTTTAGGCTTTAAGTTCTCATCTCCCCTTTTTCTGTTCATAGCTTTTCATGCAAGATCCGTGGGGAGGTGAAAGGCCTATCGACGACGACTTGCTGGCCCAATTGCTTGAGGATGAGGAGCAACCGTCGCTGTTGATACCAGAAATCCCTTTTTCTCGAGCCACCCCAAACATTTCATCGTCCCCACTTCAAAATATGGGTCGAGTAAAGTCCAAAGCCCAGAAGAAGAAACCATCCGCTTCCCCTTCAAATCAGCCCGCTCCTCGGGCTGAAATTCCTTCGACCAGTGGTCGGGAAGAAAACACCCCCGACCTTGAAATCCAAACTCAAGCCCAACTCTGAAATTCCATTCAACCAGATGTTGAATGGTACGTTGCCCCTCCTAGTCGAGTAACGGTTAGGATGATTGAAAATTACATTAAGAAGTATGGGCTCCCTGGGGTGACCCTAATCCAACCTACCAGAGACCAACAGGAAAATCTACCTGGAGGTGCCTTCAGCGCTTGGTTGAGGTATCACATCGAGGCCTCTCCATCCTTTCTTCCAAGAAGTGGCCAACTACTTTGGGGTTGCTTCTTTCCAAATAACCCCAAACGGGTATAGGATGCTCTCTGCACTCTATATCCTTTATAGCCATAAAAAATGGCCTGTCCCCACACCACACGAGGTCAGCTATTTGTTCGACCTAAAATCCAACCCCAATCAAGAAAACACGGGGTTCTTCCATTTGTGTCACCAGGAAATGTCTCGCACTTTCCTGAGTGATACCACCTTTATATCCAATGTGGGGAAGTACCATCTAGAGTACTTTCTGACCACTGACATGGTCGCCAACAACCTGGCCTTCACTCAAGGAGGTAATATCTTCACTCTCCTAGTCGCTTATTTTCCTTTAATTCTCCCTGCATTCCCCTTAGAGATTTAGTGTATTTCAGGTCCATGGCTGCGTTCAGCTCCCACTCCAGACATGGAAATCTGATCAGTACTCTTGGCTAGCATGACTGACGTAGAGAAGAGCGTCAAACAGCTGGTCACAGAAGCTAACCTGTGGCTGGTCGGGCTTTTGGCACCTCACCAGGATGTGAGAGAGTCAACAGCGGGGAGTGCCACCGGTGAGGAAATTCCCGAGCAACACCCAGATGTGTCACAACCTCAAAGGAGGAGGATGACTGGAGTGACAATCAGGGAACCCTCCAGCACCCCGCAAGCTGTTGCTCCCCCCGCCCCACTGGGAAAGGGAAAAAAGAAAGCCACCGAACCCCTCGAGCCTCTCAACGAATCTTTGGATGAGAACGGTACTGATCTCTCGCTCTTAGATAGTTTGCAAATTCCCTGTCACTTGTTTGACGGGGACGACAACTTTAAGTACACTCCAAATTTAGATTCAGACTTCTTCATGCCAGAGAGTGAGTGTAACACTAGTAGAGTATATAATGTAGCGTCCAGTAATGATAGCTCGGGTATTTTACTTACAATTTTCTTTGTTTCTTTTTCTGACATAGCACACTCAGTTAGTTGTACTATCTCACTGTTCGTGTACTTGCTTCCTTGCAGACATGGAATCCAAAAACATGTTTGATATGTATAGTGCACCCGAAGCTCCTGAAGCTCTTGCGAGCAAGAAGAAAGCGAGCAGGCGGCATCATGAGGAAAGCAGCAAAGTGCCTTCGGCCAAGAAAACCCGTACTGCAGACCCTTCGACAGACAGACCTTCAACAAATGCAACACCACCTCTTTCTCCCCTCGAGCAGTAAACTCCGCCTGCTCTAGTCGGGTTGACCCCTTCCCCACTGGCTCCAGTTGACCAGACTCAGCATGCTGCTCCTGCTTCCACAGGGGGTGACATATCGAGCCGCACCCTAAGATCACCTAAGGACAGGATGGTAAAGATCCTAAGGCACGAGCATTGCTAAGAAGCGATGGCTGGGACAGAGTCGATGGACGTCGACCAGATCTTAACCCGCGCACTAAACGAGCTCGCAAGTGTAAGTTGTCTTTTCCTGTGGAGACTCAATCCTTTTATATATTACAATCAATTTTAATTTTCGTGCTAATTGCAGGCAATGTTGACTGTTACTGTTGGTCGGCTCTGCTCGGGAGTTATCACTGAGCAGTCCAAGGCGTCCGAGCAACGACACGCTGAGGACCTCAAGGATGCCGAAGAAAAACATGCCGAGCAGCTTGAGGTGGCTCAGAAGACAAATGCAGCATTGCTCGAGGAGAAAAACAAGCTGGTTGAGGAGTTAAGGGAGAAGCAGACTGCTCTGGACAAGGCCATCGAGTCAAGGGACCAGTATAAGGAGTCTAACCGCATCAACTATCGTGAGACTAAAAAGCTCGAGGAGGACCTGATTATGAGCAGACAAGAGGCTGCAACGCTGGAGGGCCAGATCGAGGAACTTGAAAAAGCCAATGCCAATAATCTGAAGAGATACAAGAATGCCACGGTTAAGTGTTTCTATGACTTCTGGAAACACAACTAGGAGGCCAACTTTAGCTATCTTCCCGAGCGCATGAGGCATGCTGAGACAGCTCGATGTGTTGCTCGCTTGGCGGAAGAAGAGAGAGCAAAGATACCTGCCTCGCCCGAAATCCCCTTGGCCACTGGCGTTGAAGGGGTGGACAATGAAACTGCAGCTGTTGTCGACCAGGACACCCCTCAAGATCCTCCTGCCTCATAGTTTGTTATTTTTCTTTTATTCTTTTATCTTTTAAATACACGACCTATGGGTCATGATGTAAAGACAATATGATTTTTATTGCTGCGCGGGCAACTACTTTTTCCTTTTAACAAACAATTACATCCGAGCAGTTACTGCTTGCGGTGTAAAGGGATTCTTTTTTATATTATAATATTTGCCTTTTATTATAACATTTGTTCGCATGACTGAACTTAGCATAGTACTTTGGTTTGATTTAAAAAAATACAAAATTTTTGAAAAATACTCTAAGTATCGTAGCATGCTTTCACTTATTTTGCTCATGTGTTTACATACCTTTCGATATGCTTTGCTTACTAGATGCCTTATATGCCTCCCAAGTGATTGAGGAGCTTTAGGTCCTTGGTCACTTGCCTTGACCAAAACCTGTTCAAACATTACTGGTCGGAGTAAAGAATTTTAAAACGATAATATAGCAAAACATTACATGTAATGAGCAAATACGTGCAATAAACACAATAATTGGCAAGAATGACTGGCTGCGCACAGTCCCTTATATTTCTCGTAATAAATGGACAAAACATGAATGTACGAGTGATCAACAAGATCTTACACTTATAAGCGACCAGTCACGTAAAATGACCAACCCTTTTTCATAACTTGTAAAAAGTAAAATTAATATAAGCCAATTCTTTAAGAAGAATTATTTATTGATAGTACTTGCGCAGATGTTCTCCATTCCAATAGCGAGGAATGAGATCTCCATTTAACCGAGCAAGTTTATAGGTGCCTGGATGGAGGACTTCTTCAATCTGGTATGGTCCTTCCCAATTAGGCCCGAGTACTCCAACAGCCTGGTCGCGGGTGTTAAGGAAAACTCTTCGAAGTACTAGATCTCTGACATTGAATTTCCTTTCACGCACTTTAGAATTGAAATACTGGGCAAATTTTTGCTGGTAAGCTGCTACTCGAAGTTGGGCTTGCTCACGATTTTCATCAATCAAATCCAGGGACTCCATCAATAGCTGGCTATTAGAGCCTTGATCGTATGTTTTTCTTCGATGTGACGGCGGATCTAACTCAACAAGCAACATAGCCTCATATCCATAAGCCAAGGAAAATGGAGTATGGCCAGTTGTTGTTCGATGAGAAGTTCTGTACGACCAAAGTACCTCAGGCATTTGCTCTGGCCATGCCCCTTTAGCTTCTTCAAGTATTTTCTTTAGAGTATCCTTTAGCGTTTTTTTGACTGCTTCAACTTGTCCATTTGCTTGAGGATGAGCGACTGAAGAAAAGCTCTTGATAATTCCATGTCGTTCACAAAAATCTGTGAACATATCACTATCAAACTATGTGCCGTTGTCTGAGAAAATCTTCCTTGGCAATCCATAGCGACATACAATGTTTTTTACCACAAAATCCAGCACCTTCTTGTTCGTTATGGTTGCGAGTGGCTCGACTTCGGCCGATTTAGTGAAGTAATCGACGGCAACCACAACATACTTGACGCTGCCCTTTCCTGTGGGCAGAGATCCGAATCTATACCCCAAACTACGAACGACCACAGAATTTGCATCTGTTTCAGCTCATTAGGGGCTGCTCATGGAATTTTGGAGAACCTCTGGCACTTGTTGCACCTCTGCATAAATTCCATCAAGTCTTCATTTATTGTTGGCCAGAAGTATCCTTGCCTTAGGATCTTTTTTGATAAGCTTTGCCCCCTAGCGTGGCCCCCACAAAAGCCTTCGTGTACCTCTTTCATCAATTCTTTGCCCTTCTCTTTCGAAATACATCTGTGGAGTGGCATTGAGTATCCCCTTCAGTACAAGATTCCATTGACCAGGATATACTTAGCAGCCTGGCGCTGAAGGGTCCTGGCTTTGCTTCTGTCCGTCGGTAACACGCCTTGCGTCAGATACTCTATGTAAGGTGCCATCCATGTATCCGCCACCTGGATCACCAAAGTAGTCTCTTCTGCTTGGATGCTTGGCACAGACAGCCATTCAACTGGCACTATGTTCAGAGTATCAACATCCTTCGCACTTGCTAATTTGGCCAAAGCATCAACGTTTGAATTCTGGTTGCGAGGGACTTGCTGAAGGGTGTACTTATCAAACTGCGCTAATAGATCCTTCATTTTGTTCAAGTAAGCGACCATCTTTAAACCTCGGGCCTGGTACTCTCCCATGATCTGATTTATTACCAGCTGCGAGTCACTGTAAATGTCAAGTGCCTTTATGTTCATGTCTCTAGCCAATCATAATCCAGCGAGCATTGCTTCATACTCGACCTCGTTGTTTGAAGCAGTGAAGTCAAATCTGATTGCACAGTGAAATCGATGCCCTTCAGGCATTATCAAAATCACACCTGCTCCTGCGTGATGTTCATTGAAGGAGCCGTCCGTGAACAACTTCCATGCAGGAGTTTGGTTTCGAGACTCAAGTTCTTCAGGTGCTTCTGGCTGCTCGCTATCTGGAAGCCCAGTGAACTCTGCAATGAATTCAGCCAGGGCTTGCCCTTTTATTGCTACTCATGGTAAGTAAGAGATATCGAATTGCCCAAGTTCGACCGCTCATTTCAATTATCTGTCTATGGCTTTCGGCTTCTGCAGAACTTGCAGTAGAGGTTGATCGGTCAAAACTGTGATTGGGTGAGCTTGGAAGTATGGCCGTAACTTTCTGGAGGCTAAGATTAAGCAATAGGCTAATTTTTCAATAGGTGAATATCGCAGCTCCACTCCAATTAGCCTCTTGATTACATAATAAACAGCCTTCTGCACACCCTCTTCTTCCCTTACTAAAACAACACTGGAAAGATATTCTGTGATTGCTAGGTAGATGAACAAAGTTTCTTTATCAATCGGTTATGATAGGATCGGTGGTTGCAACATGTGATCCTTCAATGCTTGAAAAGCTTGCTCGCACTCCTCTGTCCATTCAAATTTCTTGTTGCCTCTGAGTAGATTAAAAAATGGGACGCATTTGTCTGTCGATTTGGAAATAAATCTACTGAGAGCAGCAATTCTGTCGGTCAAGCTTTGAACATCCTTGATCTTCACTGCGCGATTTCATATCGACCAGGGCCTTGATCTTCTCAGGATTGGCCTCGATTCCTCGTGAGTTTACTATGAATCCCAAGAACTTTCCTGATCCTACTCCGAAGGAGCACTTGAGGGGATTCAACTTCATCTGATGTTTGTTCAAGACGTTGAAGCATTCTTGCAAATCCTCTATATCCTGCCTTCTTCGACTTAACCAGCACGTCATCGACATATACCTCCATGTTTGTGCTGATCAACTCTTTAAAAATGTGGTTTACCAGTCGCTGGTAAGTCGCACCAGTGTTTTTCAAACCGAAGGGCATTACTTTGTAACAGTAAAGCCCTGTGTCAGTCCGAAAGCTAGTGTGATCCTCATCAGGTGGATGCATACTGATTTGATTATACCTAGAGTATGCATCCATAAATGAGAGAATCTCGTGCCTTGCAGTGGCATCGACCAGCTGGTCAATCCTAGGGAGTGGGAAACAATCTTTTGGGCAGGATTTATTAAGGCCTGTGAAATCCACGTATGTTCGCCATTTTCCATTCGACTTGGGAACTAGTACGGGATTAGAGACCCATGATGGATAAAATGCTACCCTAAGGAATCCATTCTCCTTCAGCTTCTCGACTTCCTCCTTTAGAGCCTTTGATATATCTTTGTCGAGGAGCCTCCTTTTCTGTTGCATTGGTGGAAAACTTTTGTCTATGTTCAGGACATGGTAATGACTGTAGGGTCTATTTCGACCATGTCTTTGTGCGACCAGGCAAATACTTCCTGGTTTTCCTTAAAAAATTCCACCAGTTCTTGTTTTGTCGTTGTCTCTAAGTTTTTACCGACTTTCACAACCCTGGTCCGATTTTCTTCATCGAGTTGGACCTCCCCAAGGTCCTCGATAGGTCCAATCTCTTCATCAAAATCCCCAAAGCGAGGATCTAAATCTCTGTCCTCACTTTGGGCAATGCCCTATTTGGTGACATCATCACCTGAGTGGGCTTGTACATCAGCCGCCATTTGCAAATCTTTTCCGGAAACTTCCCTCGATATACCTTTCTTTGCCTTAGTTATCGAGGCATTGTACCATTCCCTTGCTTCCCCCTGATTTCCCAATACGTATCCTATCCCTGCGTCAATTGGGAATTTCATGGCCAGGTGCCATATCGAGGTTACAGCTCGGGTCGACCAAAATTGGCCTACCAATTACAACATTATATGCCGAAGGACAGTCAACTACTATGAAAGTATTGAGTAATGTCCTGTTAGCAGGTGCAGTACCTGCTGTAACTGGAAGCCTAATCGACCCAGTTGGGGCGAGCCCTTCGCCAGAAAAACCATAGATGGTTTGGTTGCATGGCTCCAAGTCTTTGACGGACAACTTCATTCTTTCTAATGAGGACTTGTATAGGATGTTGACCGAGCTTCCTGTGTCAACTAACACTTTCTTCACCATCATGTTGGAAATTTGCACGTCCATGACCAGCGGATCAGAGTGTGGGAATCGTACATGCTGGGCATCGTCTTCAGAAAAGGTTATTAATTCCTCCTCTGTTCGAGCCTTCTTTGGTGCTCGATCCTCCACACTCATCATCTTGATGTTCTGGTCGTGGCATAGGGTTCGAGCGTATCGTTCCCTTGCCTTCCCACTATCCCCTGTAAGGTGTGAGCCACCACAGATGGCGAATAACGTGCCTGCCACAGGAGCTGGATGTAAAGGTGGTGAGCGTTGGCGTGTAGGCGCCTGCTCGTTGCCACCTTGAGCCTCTCGTTGAGACCCTCTTGTGGCTCGCACATATCTCCTTAGATATCCCTACCTGATCAGGAACTCAATTTCCTCCTTCAATTGGTTACACTCATTAGTGTCGTGTCCGTAGTCGTTATGAAAACGACATAATTTTGTGGTATCTCTCTTAGAGATATCCTTCCTTATAGACGCGGGTCGCTTATATGGCACGTTTGAGCTGGTCGCCTAGTAGACTTTCGCTCAACTTTTGACAAGGGCCGTGTAGTTAGTGAATCTCGGCTCATATCAATTGCCTTTGGGGCGTTTATTCTTAGAAGCTGAGGGCTCATTGCCCGTCCGCTTTCCACCATTCCTGCCATTTCCGTTCCCTTTGCCCTTGTCGTTGCCATTGACTTTCTCTGACCCGTTGGCGGCCTTGGCAGGTTCTTCCTTTGGCCCCTTGTCCTTCATTGGAGATTTCCCCTCATTGGCAATCACGTCCTCGAGCTTGATATATCGATCAGCTCGATCCAAAAACTCCTGGGTACTTTTTACCCCATTCTTTCTTAGGCTACTCCAGAGGGGGGAATGGTGCTTAACGCCATCAGTTAGGGCCATCAAATTGCCTTTTTCACCCACTGTCTTGACTCTAGCCGCTGCTCGTATAAAGCACTGGAGATACTCCTTCAAGGGCTCTCCCTCCTTCTGGCGTATCTCGACCAGTTGGTTGGCCTCTGTGGGGTGTACGTGACCCGCATAGAATTGTCCGTAAAATTCCTTCACGAACATTTCCCAAGATACTATACTTTCAGGAGGGAACTTAAAGAACCACTCCTGGGTAGTGTCAGAAAGTGTAGCAGGGAAGATCCTGCAGTGGGCATCTTCTGACACTTTATGTATATCCATTTGTATCTCAAATTTGTTTACATGAGATACTAGGTCTCCATACCCATCAAAGTTTGGCAGTGTGGGCATTTTTAATTTACTGGGGGTTTCTGCCACAACAATCCTTTGCACAAATGGGGTGCCCCTCCTCTATTCGTACTCTATGTGGGAAGTTCGACCCCTGACCAGCTGTTGTACTACCTAGTTCAGAGCATCAATCTGAGCCTGAACCGCTTCTGGGATCGCTGGGGTGACCGGTGCTGGAGGAGCGTACTCATCATGCCTCTCACGATGGTCGTTGAGTATGTCCCTTAAATCATCATCCTTGCATCTCTGCTCGCTAACTCCTAGCCGATCAAAGACGTTATGCTGCCTGGGTTCCCCCCCAGCGTTATGGATTGCTGCCCTACTTTCTCTAGGTGAGGGGCTTCTATCTCCACCTCTTTCCTCATTCCTCCGACTAGCATTTCCTCTGCCAAAATCGAGTTCATTATAGTCATGGCCATCCCTAAACTGTGGCCGACTTCGGCGTGATCGACTGTTCATGCTATTTCCTCCTCGGGCTGGTATTTCCTGAGCATCAGGGGGAGGCCTGCACTGGTTATTGGGTCCCCGTGCATTATTATGCCGTGGGGCCCCCCTGACCGCAGAGCCTGACTCGTTGTTCCTTCTTTAGCAGAAGGACGCTGCCCCCTGCTTGACGGATTTGGCTCTTCATCCCCTGGGCGTCTAGGGCTGCGGGGTGGTTGCCCGACCCTATTCTGCCTCTAGCGTTGGGGATTACCTTGACCAGATTGAGATGGAGGTTGCTACTCAGGATCCTGAATTGGGACATCATCCTGAGCCATAGGTGGATGCTCCGGCCTTTGGGGGCTTACTGGCTGGAGCGGAGGACTTGGATTGGGAGCCCACTGTGGTGGCGCGCTCCGTGGCTGATCCGACTGAGAGGCAGGCGTAGCCTATCCTCGAGCCAATTGAATGGCTGCTTCGAGAGCGGCCATGGCATCCTCTACCGACGGTCCATGTTCGCCTGCTGCTCACTCAGCTCCTAGCGCTAATATTCAATTTCTCTCTGCTGCAGCGCCATTGTCTCTACTGCGTTCTCATGATTGGCCCTCAGATTGGCTAACTCATCCTGCAACACCCCCAATGTTGCCCTCAGTGTTTCCGCATCCAACTCCTCCTCTTCAAACTCTAAATGTGGTTCATTCTCCGCCACATTTGGAGGAGGAGGTTGAGATGATGCAGCGGCAGCGGCCGGTCCAGCTTTCTTAGATGTCTTTGCCATTAGATTTTCTTACAGCTTCTTGAGTTCAACTCTCAATGAAAGCACCAGAATTTTGACCCTTGATTTGGCCAACGACGCGGAGTCAGAAATACGACAAGAAGTGAAATGATAATTAAGAACGGAATCCAATGGCAAAGAAATGACACAAATGGTTTATAGTGGTTCTGCCCCAACAAATGGTAATGACCTACATCCACTTAGTAATTTTATTAATATTGAATCCCAATGCCGTGATCAAAGAACTAGGGTTCTTGAGTTTCACAAGCCTTAGGGGAAATATAACTATTTGGAAGATAATCGCACTGTATGCTCTTTCTTTCAGTATCCAGAAAAAGGTTCCAAAGTCCAAAAAGTCCTCTCCTTGAGCTTTCTCATGCATATTTATAGGCTCAAGGGGGGTTGCATGGGCCAATGAGCCTTAACTCTCCTTAATATCTATGTATCAAGGAAATAAAGAGGAAATAATCTGCGTAGTTATTATAAGATTACAATCTTTTAAGAAAATAAACCGAAGCATACGACCAGCTTGGTCGCATCTAATCGTGAGGTTTGACGAAGCAACGAGTAGCTGGTTGATAATCGAACAACACATCCTTATCTTGACTCTACTACATGTGAGAAATCCTTGCCACATCATCAGAAGCCGTTTTTGGGTAAACAATTTTTATTAAATAATTGAGGAATAATCTAACATCAAACTACCTAGGAAAAATATCTCAACCTCTAACTACCTAAATCTCGTAACTCTGGACTCACTTGTAGTAAAATCAACATAACTGAAGTTGTAGAAGTTCGATTTAAACAATCTTTATATTTTTAGAAAACTAATTCAATTATCTACAACTTTTTTGAAATACTATTTTTTCAAAATCATAATATAAATGGGTCAAAAACTGGTCCAAAGTTACAGGACCCTAAAGTTAATAACAACCTAATCCACAAATATCCCAACTAACCATAAAATAACAAACTCTAATTCTCTAACCTGATTTTGAATTTACTAAGCCCAAAATTTTATTGGGTTTTAGGGCTTTATGTAGACTCGTGTAGAGTCCAAGAACTTTACTTAGCTAATTATTTAGTAGTATTATAGTATGTATAGTATTATCTTTGTTACTGTGGATTTTTGGTTCAGACCGGGAATTATTTGGACACTCATAGTAGTACTTATAGACTTTCTAAGTTTAACCTATAGTTTAAGAATATTAATTTTAGCCTAAGGTTTGATTATATAGCTGATATTAAGAATAATATTTATTATACTATAAGGTTTAGATATCAACCAATAGGATTTTAAGCACATGTTATGAATGGGTGATTAAAGATTAAGTATTTTGGAGGATTAAATTTAATAAAGAGTAAAGTTTGAATGCATTAGGGTCAGTCAGCAGCTTTGAATACGTTGAGGGCTTAGTCAAGGCTGTTTACTCCATTCAAACTTGCTAAAAATGTGTAATTTCGTGTTTAATTAATCAGCGTGTGCCGATATATCGCAGCTATAGGGGGCGATATATCGCAGCACGTAGATACGGAAAACACGAGACGATGCATGGTCGCCTCGGGCATACTGGCCCAGGCGATATATCGCCTACAGGGGGCGATATATCGCCTCCTCCAGCATGTTTTCAAACATTTTTGAATTCTTTTCCTTTCAGCCATTCAAACTCCTTCATAAGTCCAGCATCTTTTGAACGAGTCTTCAGCCTCTGCTGAACGATTATTCAAATTATTTTCACCTAAAAAGCCATTATTTTTATTCAAGTAAAATCAAGATACTTTCATTCCCAAACTCTATAAATAGGATCTAGTACCCAGCCATTATTCACCTTTTGCTCTAAGTTCAGAAGCTGCTAGTGTTAAGTGAGTATGAGAGTGTAAACACCTGGTTTGGGAAAAATCATAAGCTTAAACATCATAAGCTTATCAAACACTTTGGGAAGTGAGGTTCTATAGTATTTCGGTTGTGGTGTAGATTGGTCTTTCAAGTCTTTGAGGTAAAGCAAAACTCTAGCTCATTGTTTTATGTTATTTTCTTTCTCATAGCCTTCTATTCAGTTTCCTAACCTCATTCTTATTTTGGTTAGGAAATCTAAATTCTTGAGCACATAAGTTTTGGTAAGTGTGACTTTCAATGGTTTAGTCTTTCCATCCCTTTCATTTCCTTCTTTAGACTCACTCTTGTTCTAATGGTTATTAGGAGTGTTCCAAAAAGTCCCAACTCAGTCCACATATCCCGGTAACTTTGGTAAGGAAAATAGGCTAGAATCAATATGTTATATGCTTATGTTATCTTATGTTTTATGTTATTAAATGTGTTATGATATGTATGCATGTATGTTTGTAGGCTTGGGCATATGACCCATATGACTAACAAGACCCCAAATGGGTTATGGGCATATGACCTACTTAGCTAGTAGGACCCCACTAATCCCATGGGCATATGCTTGTTTAGTCTATGGGACCCCAAGTAATAATGGCCATTATAATAAGTGTATGTTATAAGTATTATGTTAAGTCTTTATGTTTGTTATGAAATTATGTTTATGACTATGTGTTAGATTTTCCTTACTGGGCATTAGGCTCATTCCTTTTTGTTTTATGTGCAGGAAAATAGCTTTAAGAGGCGGTAAGATTCGTGGACGCTTAGAGGATGTGTATCGATGGTGAATGGAGTCAAGGAGCCGAGCGTTATTCGATTCGAGGATGTAGTTTCTGTTTTATGTCTTTTTACATGTATTTTCCGCATTTCTTATGTAATGTCTTTTATTTTAAATCATGTTTTGTTTTTAAAGACAATGGGATCCCATATCCTTCTTAGTATTTTATTTTGTAAGTAACTCTTATTTTTACAAGTTACTCAATAAAATTATGGTATTTCCGCAAAAATGTAAGTTTATGTATAGTTTCGTTAATGGTCCAAAAGTCTAGATTCGTGGGTCATTACAACTCGATCCATAACAATTCTTAATAGTACCATAATTAATTTATTCTTACTCAATCACCAATTTTCCCACAAACAAGGCTACTAATACCATAAATATATACTATGCTATAATAATTATAACCACTAAATATTTTAAAAAACTAAACCTTATTCTATCACCACAAGTCAAGTTAAATCTATTCTATAAAATAAAGACAACATATAATCACACAAATAAATAAGTCTAAGAGAAAGGTAACCTCGGTTACTACAATTTTGAGCCATTTTGTAAAACATATGGTCTAAATTATCATTTAACAAAACACAGGGACCGGTCATATATTCGAAAAAAATACAGGGGCCAAAATAGTATTTTCCCTTCCTTAAATATGTCACTTGGAATATTTTAGTGATAAAAAAGAGATTTTTTTATGATTTTCTCGGCTTTAATTCGACAACTATATATTGCAATTACACAAGATTTTATCTTATCAAGCTTTTATAAATAATGAATTTTATTCTTTATTATAAAAATTACTTTCCTATTATTACATGATTTGATTGCAATATTTTATCATGACCTTGCTAATTTGATATCTTCTGTGCACCGGTTATCATCATTCAATGTAGATTTGATCATGGTATCACGTTGATGATGAACCTGGTCGGCTTTCTATACTAGGTTAAGAATTGATTATTGAGTCAACTTCTGATGTTGCTATAGCAACCTGGCAATTCGAGCTGGCCAAATCATTCTAGAAATGTAATGTATTTTTTCCTTGATTGCAGAATGACTTTGCAGCTGTGAAGAGATTTCATCAGCTATAAAACAAAGGACCAATGTCTTTTCATGGTTACCACTTTTGAGAAAATAATTTTGAATCTTTAATTTTCGTCTTTGTGTCTCAAAAGTGTAAAAAGTTCGTGGGGATTTTTGTTATGTGAGTATGGGTTTAGCACCTTAGGCTAGTTTTGCTTTAAGCTATTTGTATGTCTTGTGCACTATTTGGTTCAAGGCTTCTTTAGGAGGAAGAAGTTATTCATCTTCGGGGTAAGAGGGTGTAAAGATTTTACTTGGGAGAAAGAAAGTAGAGTATTCGGGAGAAGACTTATCATCATCAACTGAAGGGAGTTCAAGCTAGAAGATAATTGTTGAAAACTTTAGTTGAAGATTGGTACAAAGTTCTTGCGACTCAAATAAAAAGTGAGTCTTTTTGTGCATAGGTCAAGTGATTTGTTTATACATTTGATAATCTTACTAATCACATTTTATCTCTAGTGTGGCTGTTAGAATTTCTAATACACTCAAATAACATGAACAAACAATAATCTCCAACACATAATCCAAAATCATGTCACTTTAAATGCACATATGAGAAATCCTAAATCATGACTCTATAGATCTTTTGCTAAATTAAAGAAGAAGTTAAACATGAGAGCGAAAGCACTAACCTGAGGCCATTGTTGGAGATTGCACAGAGTGTTTAGATCTTCCTATATAATATGTATCTCTATGAGTTAAGAGTCTCTCTTTTCTTTCCTGTTAATGGGATGACAGACAGAATAGAATGATACATATATATAGGGGACCACAACCCTAATTTATAATTAGTGATTTCCAATTTTTCCCATTATAAAATTAAAAATTCACTTTCTTGTTTCTACACATTAAATCCATGACACTTTAATACCCTATGATATTTATAACATAATTGGTCACTTAATTTTATACCACACTTTATAATAGCATTATACATTATACATATGTACCCATAAAATATGATTTTAATCCAACAATCTCCCACTTGGACAACATATGTTTCCTTACAAATGTACAACCTTATGAGCTCAAAATTTGCTATCATATAAAGGTATTTTTTTAACAATCTCGTCCATCAACCATATCCATATAGGATCAAATCAATCTTTGTCATATTAATCATGACTAAACCCATCAATGGACACATATACAAATACAGTCAAATTACATAGATTGATCATGGAAGCGTAACATGGAAATTACATGCAATGTGAACCAAACATGTCTTTTTCCAACTGGTCCTCCTTAAACTTTAGTGAGGTCAGAATAACAAAAACTGAGTGAATGAACTGAAAAACTTCATTTCTGATCAGAAAATAACCAAATACAAAAATGTCTAAAATAAACATAAAGCAAATAAAATACAAACTCCCACTAAATCACGATATCCTCAAACAATACCACACCCATATGAGCAACGCGCTCATGAAAGACCTTGGGTGGTAATCCTTTTGTGAGCGGATCCGCTATCATGGAGTGTGTTCCAATGTGCTCTATGGATATTTTTCCACTCTGCACTCTTTCTTTCACAACTAGGAACTTTATGTCAATATGCTTTGACTTGGATGAGCTCCTATTGTTGTTGAAATACAATACTGCTAACTTATTATCACAAAAATAACTTGAGTGGTCTTTCTACATTCTCCAAAATGAGCAACCCAGTGACAAAGTTTCATAGCCATATTCCATATGATTCGATGCCTCATAGCATGTTACAAATTCTGCTGCCATAGTGGAAGAAGCTACACGTGTCTGGAACTTTTCCAAGAAATAACTCCTCTAGCTAACATGTAAATATAGCCTGATGTAGACTTTCTGCTATCTTGGCACCTAGCGAAATCAGAATCAGAATACCCTACGACCTCCAAACGATCTGATTTCTTATATGTGAGCATGCAACCTTTTGTTGTTTGAAGATACCTCGTAACCCTCTTGGCTACTATCCAATGGTCGACACCAGGGTTGCTTAAATATCTGCCTAACATTCCAACAATGTATGCAATATCCAGATGCGTACAAACTTGAGCATACATCAGACTCCCAACAGCTGATGCATAGGGAATCTTTTAAATTTCAAGGTTACTTTTAGGGCACTGACTAAGACTGAATTTGTCTCCTTTAGCAACGGGGGTATCACCTGGTCTACAATCTTGCATGCCAAATATTTTGAGTACTTTATCGATATAGCTCTTTTGTGATAATCCAAGAATACCTCGAGAATGATCTCGATGTATCTGAATTCCTAATACAAAAGAGGCATCCCCAAGATCTTTCATCTCAAAATGCTTAGATAGAAATCTCTTGGTTTCGTGCAATAAGCCTATATCATTAGTGGCAAGTAATATGTCATCGACATATAGAGCCAGGAATATATACTTACTCCCACTGAACTTGTGATATACACAATCATCAACAACATTCATCTCAAAACCGAATGAGATAATTACTTGGTGAAATTTGTGATACCATTGACGAGAAGCTTGCTTGAGTCCATAGATGGATTTTTTTCAATTTGCAAACCATATTCCTTGGGTCTCCTGACACAAATTTTTTTGGTTGCACCATATAAATAGTCTCATCAATGTCTTCATTGAGAAATGCAGTTTTAACATCCATCTGATGTAGCTCAAGATCAAGGTGAGCAACAAGTGCCATTATTATTCTAAAGAGTCTTTTGATGAAACTGGAGAGAAAGTCTCTGTATAATCAATGCCTTCTTTTTTAGTATAGCCTTTAGCTACAAGATGCGCTTTATACCTCTCCACATTACCATTTGCATCCCTCTTGGTTTTAAATATCCATTTACAACCAATTGGTTTTGCATCGTCTGGTAATGGAACAAGTTCCCAAACTTTATTGTCTTTCATAGACTTATACTATTCTTTCATGGCATCAATCCACTTTTGAGAGTTAGAAGTTCTAATGGCTTGATGAAAATTGATTGGATCATCTTCCATCATTCCATTGTCATCCTCATGTTCTTGAAGAAATACAACATAATCATTCGAAATAACATTTCTTATTTCTCTTATGGACCTTCTTAATGGCATTGGTTCTTGAGGTTGTTGAGTTTGTTCTTCTGGAAAAATGACCTCATCTTGAATTGGGGGTTGTTCAACATTGTCTTGTTGAGGTTCTGGATTCATTTCTTGAACAAAGATAGGTGTAGAAGCCTGAACATTGTCAAAAATGATAGTAGGAACTGAGTTTGAACCCAATTCCTCCTCAAAAGCAATGTCTCTAACCTTATTTCTCTCCCCAAACTCAACATCCTCAAAAAATGTTGCAGTTCCCGTCTAAAAAATATTTTTAATTGTGGGATCATAAGATTTATAACCCCTAGATCGCTCAGGATAACCAATAAAGTAGCTGCTCACTGTTTTGGAGTCCAATTTCTTTTCATGTGGCTTATAAGGCCTTGCCTCAGCTGGACATCCCCAAATGTAAAAGTGTTTTAGACTAGGCTTTCCACCTGTCCAAAGCTCATAAGGTGTTTTTGCAACTGCTTTAGTTGGTACTCTATTCAGAATGTAAGCTGCTTTCTTTAATGCTTCTCCCTAGAGGAACTCAGTTAAGGTAAAATGAGCAATCATACTTCTTACCATACTTTTAAGAGTCCTATTGCGTCTTTCAGCAACACCATTCATGCTAGGTGATCCTGGCATGGTGTACTGTGGGAGAATACCGCATTCCTCTAGGAATTTAGCAAATGGTCCTGGACGTTGTTCGCCTGAGCCATCATATCTACTGTAGTACTCACCACCGTGATCAGATTTGGCATTTTTAATCCTTTTGTTTAGTTGATTCTCAACTTCAGCTTTATAAGCTTTGAACACATCCATAGTCTGGGACTTTTCATAAATGAGATATAGGTACCCTTAACATGAGTAATCGTCTATGAATGATATGAAATATTGTTGACCATTCCATGATGCTGTAGGGAATGGCCCACAAATATTTATATGAATCAATTCTAAGACATTTAAAGATCTGTTGGAACCTAATCTCTTAGTTTTGGTCTGTTTTCCCTTGATACAATCGACACAAACATCAAAGTCTCTGAAGTCAAGAGATTCGAAAATGCCATCAGACACAAGGCGCTCAACTCTACCTTTTGAGATATGACCTAAGCGCGTATGCCATAATGATGCTGAATTTTCCTTATTTAATTTGCGTTTAGTACCACGTGATTCCACATGCAAGGTTTCATTATAGGATGCGATTGTTTTCAGAAAATAAAGGTTGTCATAAGCATTCAAGTAACCAATTCCAACAACATTTGAATTTAAAGACAAACTAAACTGATTGTTTCCAAAAGAACAAGAATATCCAAAATTTTCCAACAAAGAAACATAAACTAAATTCCATCTAAAAGACGGTACAACCACTTGCTAACAACAACAACCTAAAATGCCCAATTGCTTCCACTTCCACTGATTTTCCATTACCCACGAAGATGTGTCTTTCACCATCACTTGGCTTTCGGTAGCTTAGACAACCTTGCATCGAAACACTTATGTGAGTAGTAGCACCAGAATCTATCCACTAAGTGTTCCTAGGTATTGAAGCTAAATTAACCTCAAAACAGAACAAAGTAAGAATCATACCTTTCTTTGCGCGCCATGCGTGATACTTGGTACAATCTTTCTTCCCATGCCAGGCTTGTTGCAAAAGTAAAAACCTTCTGAATCCTTCTGTTGTTTCTTTTGGGCTAGACCCTTAGCAGCTTCATTCTCAGATTTCCTTTTCTTGCCCTTATCCTTAGAGACAATGGCCAAGTGAGCACTTTCATTCTTGTCATTTTTTAACCTTTCTTCCTCTTGCACACAGTGAGAAATGAGCTCATTGAGAGTCAATTTCTCCTTTTGACAGTTGTAACTAATTTTAAGTTGGTTAAACTGTGCATGAAGCATTAACAAAACCATAAGCACAAGCACATCATTAGAAAGCTCGATCTTAATTGTCTTAAGCCTTGAGACAATATGATGCATTTCCATAACGTACTCCCTTACATTTCCTTGACCCTTATACTTCATGGTCATCAAATAACCTTGATAAACGAGTTTTAGGCTCGTTTATGGTCCTAGTTTTTAGGCTATTTTTCATTAGTTAGGATTATTTTAGTTCGGAATTATGCTCGTTTGTTCTTGTTTCAGGGTGATTAATGTTAAGTGATGCAAATATTGGAAAGGAGCGAAAATGGAATGAAATCGAGACGGATTTGTGACTTTTGTTGGTTCTATAAGTAGCGCTACAGCACTACCTTGGGAGCACCGTAGCGCTAGGAAGAAATCTTGAAGAGGCTCAGCACTGACTTTAGCGCTACAGCGCTACAACATCAGCGCTACAGTGCTTGGACGCAGTTTTCAGGAAGTTAGTTCCTGACTTTAGCGCTACAGCGCCACCAAAAGAGCGCTACAGCGCTGGTGCCCAGATTTTCCCCCATTTTGGCTCTGAGTTTAGCGCTATAGCGCTACAAGGGTAGCGCTACAGTGCTGGGGTCGTGATTTCTGATATACCTGGCTATATTTGATGGGCAATTCAGTCTTTTCCAGAGGGAACTTTTAGTAGGTTTTTTTGGAATCATATAGGCGATAAAGACAGGACAAATAGAGGGGAACGATGGCTGGAGTAAGAACACCATATTGGAGGATTCGTCCCTAAGTTTTTCATCTTTTTCTGTTAATTTTCATGTTTGTAATTGAACTATTATATGGCTAGAATGAATATCATAGGCTAAATTTTCTTTTAGGGCTTTTATGTGAATCTTTTGGAAACCCTTGTTATGGTTTAATGCAAAATTAATATTCTTCTTCATCTCTTTCAATTCCTTGCAATCTATGTTAATTGTGCGATTATTGATTGATCACCTCTAATTGCTATTTTATGAATCAAATTGAAATCTGAAAAGTGAAATTTGATATGCTTTGATTGTTTGGATGCAAATTTAATTTCGAACTAAAGTATCTAGATTATTTGCTTATTTTCTGAGTTGCGTGGCTAATGCCCTCTACATGATTCAACTTACCATAGAAATATAGGAAGTTGTCATTTAGATTGAATTTCTTAAGTCTTGACCAGATTATGAATTGTTGTTGCAACTTATTCTTGAATAGGGAGAAGGGGATATAGATGCTTGCATTAGGAAATAACAGGGTGGAAAAATAGAGAATCATAATTGTCCTAATTGTATTTTCTTTGTTAATTTGTTTAATTCTTCATTGCGCTTCGTTAGTATTTTTCTTAGTTTAAAATCTCTGATAATTGTTTAATTAAATAGAATTAAAGGATTAATTGATTGGTAATTGATAAATCAGTCCTTGAGGACGATACTTGGTTTTTACCATTTTATTACGAACTGCGACTGTGTGCACTTGCGCAGCATAAATATCGCAACAAACCTGAAAGTGTTGTCATTTCAACCTTATCATTTTTAGCAAGATGTTCCTCAATTTGTTAAAGGAAATTCTTGGCCTTAGTAATCCCTTCGGATTCTATGCCCCAAAAGGCTTCTGGAATGTTGTGTTTCATAATCATTAAACTCATGCGATTTGAACGATCCCACCTCTCAAAATCTATTTTCTCATCACGGGTGCTTTCCTTAGTGAGAGGTGCAGGTTTCAGGTTGTTCATCCCTTAATGCATGGTATAAATCCATACATCCCAGAACTATAAGTAAGTTCCTTTTCCAATCCTTAAAATTGGTCCCATTAATAGAATTAATATTAGTAGATATTGAGGCAACCGAAGATGAACTAGCTGAATATAGTACAAAACAAGCTCACATCATTATGCATAATCAAACAATAAATTCAAAATTGGTTTATCCCATCTCAAGATACCAAGCACAACATTAATATTAAGTCTTTGGACAATAATATAAATTGTAAGCGATACTCTTGTTGTAGAAATCAAACATTGACAATAAATTATGTCAAGCAATAAGTAATCTTTGGACTGACATATTGCTCACACAAAATACCCTATAATTGTCACACATTTATCACCACAGGTGTGCATAAAATTCAACGAAATATTCACTTACTTTTGGGTCAGTTAATATATGCATAAATTACAAACACACAAGCATCTTGATATTTTAAATAAATTAATCTACCCAAAAGATGTCACTTTGGTGACATATTGTTTCAATTAACTTATTTAAAAAAAAAAATTAGATATCCTTAAGAAAATTCCCAAACACCAAAACTTGAATTTAATTGTCACTGAAAAATATAAATATAATACCAAATCCATATATATATATATATTTACCAATCATAACAATTGAAAGACAAACCATATGAAAAATCACATATTCAACAAATGTATGGTATATATGTATATATGAAAGCTGTTTGTTAACAACTTGTTAACATGTATATACATATACGACTAAATGAGGAAGAAAACTAATGGGGTCAAAGATAATTGCTACATTATAAATATGTGGGAGATATTTACATACATCTGACTAAATGAGGAAGAAAACTAATGGGGTCTGATGTATACATTATAAACTACATTATATTGACATTATATACATATTTGATAAATGACTACAATAGCAAATATATATATATATATATATATAGAACTCAATCATTCAAACCATGAGTGAAGCCGTGTAAAACAAAAAACCATATCATATATATATTGTCAAATTATAAAATATATATAACCTAACCTATTATAAACCCAAAACAGTAATCGGAAACAAAACAAACCCTATATAGTATAACAAAACCTTTATGCCGAAAAAAAATTGAAAGCAGAAATTATACAATATTCTTTTAACATATATATATATATATATGATTGTGTGAATTAAAAAAAAAATTCAACTGTCTATAATCCAGAAAAGATCAAAACCCTAACTTTAACAAATCCACAAATTTCTTAAACAAAACCATCAAATCTTCAATAATTCAAGCAAAGGTGGCTCTGATACCATTTGTTAGAATTTCTAATACACTCAAATAACATGAAAAAAAAAAATAATCTCTAACACATAATCCAAAATCATATCACTATAAATGCATATATGAGAAATCCTAAATCATGCTTTATAGATCATTTGCTAAATTAAAGAAGAAGATAAACATGAGAGCGGAAACACTAACCTGAGGCCATTGTTGGAGGCAGATAGTTTACATCTTCCTATATAATATGTATCTCTATGAGAGAAGAGTTTTTTTTTTTTTTTTTTCTGTTAATGGGATGACTGACAGAATAGAATGATATATATATATATAGGGGACCACAACCCTAATTTATAATTAGTGATTTCAAATTTTGCTCATTATAAAATTAAAAATTCACTTTCTTGTTTTTACACATTAAATCCATGACACTTTAATACCCTATGATATTTATAACATAATTGGTTACTTAATTTTATACCACACTTTATAATAGCATTATACATTATACATATGTGCCCATAAAATAGGATTTTAATCCAACAATGGTCCATTGATTAGGAAAATCGAATAATGTACAAAATTTCTGTGACATTTACATTTCAATCTAATTGTTTTATGTCTGTAGCTAATCTGTAAATTGCTAGAGCAACTGTTTGAAGTGCTTCCACAACCTTTTATAATTCCGCTTTCAATAGTAAAAGTAAAAGCAGGAATTTCAATAGTGATTAAAACTTTCTCAAGAGAGACTACAATCTATGCGTGTCAGAGTTTTTTTTAATGCCTACAAGACAAAGGAAGCTAGTGTTGTTGCTGAAGGCGAGGATGATGAGGACGAGAGCTCCCCATAAGACCATGTTAACAACATTGCTCCTTTTGACTATGATCAATCATGATTTTTTTTTAAAGTATCGCTATAAGTCTATTTTGGTAAAATAAAACCCTTTTTAATTCTGACAATTTTTGTGTGCACCTAATTTGCATTTTGTGAGCTTATAAATACAACTTATGTTTTTTTTCTTCTCTTCTATATACAAGTGTTTTATTTATATACAAGTGCTTTTACAGCATATGTCTCAGATACCCCAAGTAGGCGAGCAGTAATAAGATCCCTGGTCACCTCTTATACCATGATTTTACATCCAGCACTATGCAAAAATGCTCCCATATATATATTTAACTTAGAAGAATTAAAACACTTGAACATATTGGGAATAAGTTACGGTAAAACTTGACCATATTTATTATAATTTTGCTATAGACTAATGGCAAATAATTTGGTTACTTTGGAAGCAAACCCTTATTAAACATAAACTTATAGAAATGAGCAGCCACTCAAAGCAATTACTACTAAAAAGAAGTAGTTTTAATGGCAAAAAATGATGATGTGGGTTGTCACATGCGTCATTGTATGTGTCAGCTCATGTACAATGTTGAGATTGTAAATGAATATAAATTATGTCGAGCACTAGTTGAGGTTAAAAGTTACCAAAATTACACTTTTTTCCCGATGTTCTCCCTCCAAAATTCTTGAGAGGATTTAGGCTTAATTAGAAACAATTATTTATATAAACATATATATATGATTTTGTTTTAAAGAGGAAGGATGTTTTGTTTAACATGCATGTCATTTGGTAGGAGAATATAACGTGGTAAAACATAGATATTTGCTATAGTAATATATGGGTAACATGTGAAGTTGGTAAATCTAAAAAAAATAAAAAATAAAATAAAGAATAGATAAATGTTAATAGGTAAAATGAATGTTAACAGAAGTCAATACGAATATGGGTAAAATGATCATTAAATTGTGAATACCAAAATGAGTATTCACACTTTTATAGATAATAAGTAGATAGATATCTTATTTTAATTTTTACAATATAAATTATTATTATAAGTTAATTTTAAAAAATATAATCTAATAATTTCTCTTAATATATCTCATAAAACATGAATATATATAACTTTAATTAAGAGTATTCACTAACTTACAAACAAATAATTTAATAGCCTACACTTATTTACCTGCAAAACAAGGCGACTAACGAATGAGCCAACACCCAGTAAACAGTAAAAGTAAAACACACAACATATATGCAAACATAACATAACACAATACTATAATACTTATCTCAACAACTATAGCATTATTCATAACACTACAAACATATTATAACAATTTATACCATATCATAGCGTTTTACTATAAAACTATATCACTTTACTACAAGTTGTTAGGTAGGAAACTGGTTGAAGAATATCATCCTTTTGGGACCTCAAGCAGTCAACTGCGATACTAGTTGAGAAATAATGTCCTCATGGGACCTCAACGGTCAAACTGGGGCATGTATGCCAAAAGATTTAAAACTCACCTTCCCCACATAATTAGTTCCTACAAGTTAGAATCATATCACGAACAATTCTAACACTAATATCCTTAACTAGCAAACATTCACATCATTCAAAGCTAGTTACTCTATGCTACAAAACTTCCTTACCTCAAAGTAATTCATGTGAGAGATCGTAGAACTAGAACCCCTAGATTAATCATAGCATTAACTCATATTAAATCTTAAAAACCAAGAGAATCTAAACCTCACCCAATGCACAACAAGAATATAAAACTTACCATGTGTTGATGTGACCAAAATATACAACAGGCTTCCTTAGCTACTAGTACCTAATGCAAACATTTAACATCATGAGTGACCTCTTAGAAAACTAGATTTAATTCTCAAAAGAAATTTCCATACCTTAAATACCCCACCAATCGAAATCTCCAAACAACAAGATGAAAAGAATGCTACTTGTCTCTTCTTTATTTCAAATTACTATCTTTCTCTATATTTCGTATCACTCACTCACTCACTCACTCACACTCTCTTTCTCTTTCTTTTTTTCTTTTATATTTTGGCCACTCTCTCTCTCTCTCTATTCCCTTCTTTAGAATTTTTGTTGAGATTGGTTAAATATAATGGTTAAGAAGTCTTACACAAAGTGGTGTAAAGTACTTACTATTTTTTTTTTCATTTAACTTGAAGTGAAAATATGAGTTTTGTTGTAGGCATTTATAATTGACTTTTATAGGTTTAAAGTGATACAATGAGGTATCAAAGCTTACCTTAAAAATTTGAAACCATTTGGAGTTGCTTAAGGGTGATTTTGGGCACCTTAAGCCGGGGAAAGGTGATATGTTGATAAGTTTAATTTTGATCATATATTTTTAATTTCTTAGGCTTAGAAATTGTTAGTTTTAGTTATTTTAATGATTTTAATTTTGTTTTTGGTATTTTGTGATTTTTGGGTAAAAAAGAATTTTAAAAGTAAAAATACACATTTATTAATATAAAAATAGTTGAGTTTGAATTAATATTTCTATGACTTTAATTTAATATTTTTATTTGAAAATATTTAATTTTGATTTGAATTATTTGGATTTATAGGAAATTGTGTATTTTTATGAAGAAAATAAAAGATTGAAATCTGAGTCACAGTTGGAGATGAAACTTCATGACCGATTTTGACATTGTTCCAAACTTGTTTTAAAAATTCTTCAAGAAATAGAAGTTTTAGATATTTTTATTAGTTTCCAAAACATGTTGACTCGTTCAATTCGAAGTTATATCGATGGAGATATGACCAAAATACGATAAACTGTGTGGGAAAAAATTAATTTCTTGAGGAATACAAAAATATCATATTTAAAATCTAATTTTGCAACCAAATGACAGATATTTTTACTACAAATTTGAAAATTGGAGATATCACAATAATATAAAAAACAAACTAATATCTATTAGTTTAAGTTTTATATTTTAAATTTCAAATTTCAAATTTTGTTATGATTAGTTTTAGTTAGTATGAGACTATTGGCTCGCGATTTAGCTAACGACCCGGAGTCACCAAAACGATAAAGATTTATAAGCTGAGTGCAAGAACTAAACAACATAAAGATTTATAGTGGTTCGACCTCAAATATTAGTAATGACCTACGTCCACTTAGTGTTTTTATTGATGTACTCTGAAACCTGCGATCAACAAACTAGGGTTCACTAAGTTTCACAAGCTCCAAAAAAGGATACAAAAGTCGTGTATAAAAAACACTAGTTCTCTTAATACAAATTATTGCGCATCTTTAAATGAGTCCCATCCATCCTATTTATAGGCTCAAGGACGCACATATGGGCCAATGGGCCGTGTTTAAACTTTGTTACAAGCGCATTTTAATAATAATAGAAATCATAATCTTTACACATAAATAAGGTCAAATTTCTTTAAAATATCCGACTTATAACTGTATTTGAATTTTGGCTTCGTACTATGATCAGACTTGGTCACATATGTCATTATATCTTCTGTCATACTTTTCAGCATCTTTCTTGAATCCATCGAGCATCTTATACTCTGATTGGTAGTTGACCAGATTGTCAACACTAAACAGTCACGTGTTATCCACGTGCCCCTCAGTCGTGCCACGTCAGCAGGAAAATAATTTTTAGGGTAAACATTTTCCCCCAAGTTTATTTTAATGCAATTATCATTTAATAAACTTACTCGACCAGCAATCCATCTGACTTATCACATTTGTCAGTACTTACTTTTTCGAAAAGGTAAGTAATCATGACATTTACAGTTTCCCATAAATGTTTTGACAGTTATTGCGATTCCCCACGCATTGAAACCCTACTCCCATCATTACCTTCTATTACTGCTCCGAGCAGTATAAATATAAGCCCCTTCACCTTTTTCATTTTTTTTTTACCCGAACCTTCTCTCTCTTCAAGAACTCATAAAAACCTTCAAGAAAACCCAGAGACTTTAGTGCGATTCGAGATGTCTCCAAGAAACTCCGAGCCAAACTTTCGTGATTTCTCCTACAATCCATACTCTAAGTAAGTTTTCGAATCCATCCTCTTATTTTTGTAGAAATTTTCGTGTATTCTGGTCTTGATTCACGAGTTTCCGTAACTGGGTTTCTTCTGTTCTTGAGAAATTTCTTGGGTAACCAGGTTTAGGCAAACATACATAGAATAAGTATGCTAGAATATGGATTTTAGGAAATATAAAAATACTAGACAATGCTTAAAAAGAAATGTGGGGTATAGGAACACCGATTTCGGGCCAAAATCAATGTGAAAATTCGATTTTGAGTATTTAAAAAAAACTGGGTTTTTCCCGCCTGTTTTCAGAGTTGAAAAGTTTTTTCACAAACTTTTCACATTAACTTTTTGATCTGCTTTTCCAATCTGCTCGCATGTTTATTGTGTTTTTATCCGAATGTTGCTGGTCGTATAAAAGCTTAACTTTTATACACGAGCAACGTTATCCTTGCTTTTCTCTTTCTTCTATCTATTGGTCGTAGATCCTCACTTCCCCTTTGCTCTTCTCAAATATTCATGCATGATCCCTGGGGAGGTGAGAGGCCAATAGACGGTGATCTTCTTGCTTTGCTGTTCGAGGATCAAGAACAACCTTCTTTGCCTTTTCTCGAGCCTTCGTCTTCACACCTCAACCTTTGACTAGTCCTTCTCACAATCCACCGCAGAACCAATCGAACATGGGTCATGTCAAATACAGTGCTCGTAGGAAAAATAAAACCACAGATTCACCTTCCAACCAGCCTGCAACCAACGCCGAGGGTCCTTTAAGCGATCCTCAACCTTTAAATTTTTCACCACCACATATCCAGCCCAAAGTTCATCCCCGTGATGGCCCTCGAGCAGAGGTAGAATGGTATATTGCCCCTCCTAGCGTCATATTGACCAGGATGGTGACAAAATATCCCAAGAAGCATGGGCTTCCTGGGATTACCCTGTACAAACCAACACCCGACCAGAGGGCAAACGTACCCGGAGGTGCCTACAACGCCTGGTCGAGGTATCATATAGAAGCATGGGCAATCTTGCCCTTGCATGACTTTTTTCAAGGGGTGGCCAATTATTTTGAGGTTGCTCCTTTCCAAATAACACCCAATGAATATAGAGTACTTTCAGCACTCTATATCTTATACAACCACAAAAAATGGCCCGTGCTTACCCCACATGAGATCAACTACTTGTTCGATCTCAAATCCAACTCCAATTAGAACAACACAGGGTTCTTCCATTTTTACCACTAGGAATTTTCTTGCACATTCCTGAATGACATAACCCACAAGTCTAATGTAGGAAGGTACTTCCAAGATTACTTCCTAACAACTGACTTGGTTGTCGAAAACATGGCCTTCACACGAGGAGGTAAACTTTCAATCTCTGGTCGACATTTATCTAGTCATTTTTTCATCTTCCTTGTCCTCAGTTGTTTTATGCTGCATCTAGGTCCATGGTACCGACCAGACCCCACTCCAGAAACGGAGATAAGAGCCACAACTCTGGCCAACATGACGAATATAGAATTAAGCGTCAAGGAGCTGGTCACGGAGAGAAATTTAAGGTTGGTCGGCCTTCTAGAACCTTACCAGGAAGTGAAGGAATCCACCTCAGGGAGTGCCACTAGAGAGGGCACTGAAGGACAAGAAATCCTCGAGCAGTAGCAAGATGTATCACAAATCCAAAGGTGACGACCAACGGGAGTGACCGTTCGAGAACCATTCTCTAATACTCGAGCAGCTAATACCCTTACCCAACATGGGAGGGGAAAACAAAAAATACTGGAATACACCGACCCTATACTCGAATCTTCAGACGAGAATGGTATAGATTTCTCACTTCTAAATAACTTGCCCATCCCTTGTCATTTATTTGATAGGGATGGAAACTTTAAATTTATGACCAGTAGTTTTATCTTGGACTTCTTCGAGGCAGATAGTGAATGTAGTAGTAGTTCTTTAGATAATGTAGCGACCAGTAATAATAGTTCGGGTATACTACTTAGAATTTCTCTTTATTTTGTTCCTTTATTGTGCCAAACTATTTTTTGACATATTTGCTCATTGTTTCTTGTTTTGTAGTCATGCCATCCAATGACGCCTTCAATATCTATGCCTTCGTAGATGCTCCACCAAGCAGGAAGAAGTCGAGCAGAAAAAACCCTAGAGAAGGCAGTGGGGAGCCTTCAAGAAAAAGAGCACGACCAGAGGACCCTCCAGCTCCCATTCCTTCTAAATCAACTATGTGTCCTCCTCCTCCTTGCACTGTTCCTTCCACTGACCAAGCAAGAAGATCTCTAGCTGCAAATTTATTGAGCAATGCCTATAGCTCAACAAATAAAAAACTGCAGATAATGTCCAAGCATCATCGCAGCCAGGAGGCCTTTGCCTGTCTTCCTTCGTTGAAACCTAGCCAGGTCCTCGCTCGTGGGTTCAATGAACTCCTCAGTGTAAGTTATTTTTGTATTATGTTTTAGTCGAACATTATTTCCTTTGAGTAGCACTAAAAGCTTCATTCTTCTATTGTTCGCAGGGTATCTTGACCATGAACAACGACTGGTGTCGTGCTGAAGAGGTCGATGCAAAACATGCTGAGGAGATCAAGGCATGGGAAACCAAGGTTAAGGGGGCTGAAGACAAAGTTGCCAATTTAATCGAGGAGCTGAAGAGGAGCCAAGAATATTTGGCCAAGGCTATTGCTGCCAAGGAGAAGTTTAAGGAAGCCTGTGAGACTAACTACAAGGAAGCAGCCAAGCTTCAAGAGGATCTGGAGGTGAGCATGAAGGAGGCCACTGGTCTAGAGGAGCGAGTCAAACTGCTCGAGGAGAAGAATTCCTTAAACTTGGAGAGGTTTCGAGGAGCTACCTTCAACTGCTTCTACATGTTTTGGAAGAACAATCCAGAGGCAAACTTCGATTATCTTCCCGAGCAGGTAAAACAAGTTGAACTTGCCAAGTGTGCTGCTCGCCTAGAGGAGGAAAGAAAGGCTCAAAATGCCTCAGAGTCTCCTGAAATTTCCTTGACGATAGGCATTGATGGTGCTGAAGAAGAAGCCGGACCTTCAGTCGACCAACAGTCTTAGCAAGATCCTCCTTCAACTGAAAATAATTTTTTTTTTTTATGAAATTAAAACATAGGAACAATAGTTCGTGATGTTAAGACAATTGGCTGCTTAAGGATGCTTTAATTTCCTTTTAATATTTTTTAATTACATCCGAGCAGCAATTGCTCGAGGTGTAAAGACATTTCATTGTGATATTATAATATGTTCACATTGCTATTATAACATCTGCTCGTATAACCGAACTTATCATAACACTTTATTAAGATTTCACAAAATTAACTAAAAATTGTGAAAAATACTCTAAATGTCGTAGTATGCTTTCCCTTATTTTGCTCGTGTGTTTACATATGTCTATGTTGATATGCTTTGCTCGCTTAGGATCTTATATGCCCCCAAGTGATCGAGGAGCTTAAGGTTCTCGGTCACTTGCCATGACTAGTAACTATTTGAACATTACTGCTCACTTACTTATAAATAATCAATGATAATATAGCAAAACAACACAAGTAATGAGAAAATACTTGTAATAAATAAAATAATTGGCAAGAATAACTGGTTGCGAATAGTTCCTTTTATTTCTCGTAATGAAATGGACAAAATTCGTGTCTGTACGAGTGATAAAAAATTGATCTTACACTTACAAGTGACCAGCCATCTAACTGGCCAGTCCTTGTTCACAAACATGTAAAAAGTAAAATTAATACAAGCCAATTCTTTAAAAATAATTGTTTATTGATAATACTTATGCAGGTGTTGTCCATTCCAATAGTGAGGAACAAGATCTCCATTTAAGCGAGCAAGTTTATATGTGCCTGGTTGAAGGATTTTTTTAATTTGATATGGACCTTCCCTGTAGCGTCCTAAATTTGCTAATGAGGCTTAGGGCCTTGATTAGCGTGCCTGGAGGGAAATAATTGATTTATTTTGTTAATATGTGTATTTGATAAATATGTGATTAGGAATGTATGTTTAGGGGAATTAAATATGCATGTGGGCCCCTTTTGGTTGCTAGGGGCGTATTTGTAATTTTAGACCGCTGAGGGCATAAATGCAATATTGGTATATATATTGTGATTGATACCACGTGTGAGTGGTGATATAATTGTGTTGTACGGTTTGAGACGGTCCTAGGGAGAGGTTTAGCTAGATAGTCACCGGTGGGAATAATTAATGGTTAGTGGCACTTTAGTAACTCGGGTAACTATAGGTAACTCTTGAGGATAGTTGTTTTAAGTGGGAAAGTGGCATTCTTGCAATAGGTTAAGGAAAAGTCTAGGCTGCCCTTGGGGATTAGTTAGAATCTAAGTTAGAAGGGAGGGCAATTTGGTCATTCGGCTTAGGTGGTAGATAAACTTTGGCTGAGGAAAAGTTTGGAACATTTTCTCATTTTGGCTTATGCAAGGGTTATGTTTGGGGATCTCTAGAGAGAACTAGAAACTAGGAAGGAAGGATGGACCTCTGATTTTTGTGGGATCAAGTGGGGAATCAAGCCAAGAAAGCTAGAGGTTGTTCTGCATATTTGAGGTAAGGATTCCAAGTAGTTATTTTGTAGAATTTAGCCAAGACTGTTATGGTTTGAGAGTTGAATTGTGTGTTGTGGATTATTGGAGTGAAGTTCAGATTGGGATTAGTGGAATTGAGCTTGGAATTGGATTGGGAAAGCAGCTCAAGGTCGAATTTCCACTTGAGGTAAGAGTTTCATGCATTTCAGAGGTTTATGCTCTGTTATGGTTTCATTTTTCTAGTTAATGGTTTAAGTTTTATAAAGTTTTAAACCATTTTGGGATTCTGAGTTGGAGGAGTGGTTGAGTGTGTTTCTGGTGTTCATAAGTTATTATATTTTTTATATGAAGTTTTAGGTCGAATTGGGGACTTGGGAGTACTTGGGTATTGATTTGGAAGAGTTTTGGCTTGGGAAAAATATTGGGAAAAACCCAGTTTTCTGGGTTCGCATATGACCGTCGCGGCCCTACTCTTCCGTGCCGCGACACTAGGTTGAATCAGGAGGAGAGCACCACTCTGGGCGCCATGGCCCCTATAGGGTTGTCCCATGGCGCTAGGCCAATTTCTGGGAAGAGGAAATTGTGTTTTTAGGGTTTTGGCTCAGGGGGCTCGAGGGACATTTTCGCTACCGTGTGTGGGGAAACAGGAGGTCCCGAGAGCACGGAATTGGTTTCGGGAGATGATTATGAATTGGTTAGTAATGAGAGTGCTATGAATGTGTTGTGACTAGGTTTTTAGCTAGGCTCGTGTTAGGAGGCTGTGCTTGGGAATTCGGTGCTCAAGAAGCTCGGGACACAGGTAAGAAAACTGCTGTACCCGTAGAGCAGGGCGAGGCCCTTATAGTTTCTGTTGCAGGGCGTAGCCCCATTTATTGTGCTTATGCATGCTTAAATACTTGTTTAGTTATGCTATATGTGCATATATGTGAATGAACATCAAAAGCCGAGAACGGCGAGGGACAAGAACGACGAAGGCCGGGAACTACGAAGGCTAAGAATGGCAAGGGACCGGGAGCAGCGTTTAGCACGCGGAGTGCGAGTTTCTAGGGCAAGACCCTATAGGATACCTGGGATATCCTTATGGTGTAGACCGTGAACCCAGGGCCTGGTAAAGTTCCTGGGACGGCATGGCCGTATGTGTTTAGCCCATTGGCGGTTTATTTGTATGTTGAATGATAGAAATGCATATGTCATCTACTTGGGTGAATTTTCTTGCTGGGCTTCGGCTCACGCGTGCTCTATGGTGCAGGTAAGGGCAAGGGGAAAGTCGACCAACCATGAGTATGGAGAGCGTGAAGCGACACGTACATGTTTGGCCTGCCTGGCTGCCACGGCCAGGGGTATTTTTAAGAGATGTATTGTACTAAATTATATTTTGTCGTTTAGTCGACTTTAATCATATTTCTGAGTTGTAAATATTTATAAACAGTATTTTGGGGACCCCGAATGTTAATCACTTTACAATGAAAGACCACATTTTCAATTATGTGATTTTAATATAGTTTATTTACAGTTTTGAACTAAATTCTTGATTAGAAAGTTAAATGCACATTTTAAACTCACTTAGTAACGGCTATAAGGTAGTAGGGCGTTACAACTTGGTATCAGAGGGAGCCAAGGTTTATGGTTCCTAGAGATTGACCGAACATGTATGCTCGCTGTCAGTGACAAGCTTGACTCAAGGTTGGTTGGTAATAATTGACTTACATGCTTGAATATGTGCTTACATGCACTATTTGCCTGCTTATTTCATATAGAGCATGATGAATGAGTTAACATATGCATGATGCCAGGGCTTGGCCCGTTGAGTGTTATATGCTATTTGTGTATTATGTTGATTGTTGTTATGGTTGGCTGATGTGAATTGGGAGGTGGTTTTGGATGTTGTTATCATGCCTGATGAGCGGCGTCGTTGATTGCAGGCATATTGTTGAGATGCCTTGACAATCATCTAGATTCTGCAGCAGTTGGGCCGAGGATGACAATCAGGGTCAGGACCCTCCACCTGCCCCACAGAATTTGGCAACAGATGTTGTCGAAATGGAAGCAAGATTGCAGCAAACAAAGGAAGAACTTCGACAGTTGAGGCAGCAGGCCCCTCCTCAGGCCACTGGGTAGCCAGTTCAGCAGGCTACAACGCAAGTGTCGGTTCAGCCTGTTATGGAGAACAGGTGGGAACCTTTGTATGAAAGGTTCAGGAAGCAGCATCCTCCCACCTTTGAGGGTGGACCAGACCCACTGCGGGTAGAGTAGTGGATGAATATGGTTTCCTCCATCCTGGATTTTATGAGGGTGGAAGGGAACAAGAGAGTTTCTTGTGCTAGCTACATGTTCAGAGAAGATGCCCGCATCTGGTGGGATGTAGTAGCTCAGAGGAGGAACGTGGCAGTGATGACTTGGGAAGAGTTCAGGAACATCTTTAACGAGAAATACTACAATGTTGCAGTCTGAGCTACGAAGGTTGACGAGTTCATCAACCTGAGTCAGAACCGGTTGACCGTTACAGAGTACGCCTTGAAATTTGATCGATTAGCGAAGTTTGCACCGGACTTGGTGCTGACAGATGTGGCAAGAAGAGATAGATTTGTTCGAGGATTGAATGTTATGATTGCCCGTGATGTTAAGATTACCTTGGACCTAGAGGCCACTACTTATGCTCAGGTAGTGGATAAGACCCTTACTGCTGAAGGGATCGAGGATCAGATTTGGAAAGGGGGTGCCTCTTTTTACTGGGTCTAGTTGGGGTAGTGGCTCCAGTGAGCAGAAAAGAAAGGCCCCAGATTCTTTTGTTCCTCCTAGCTAGGATAGGAGGGCACGGGGTGCTATTGGCGGCCGTCAGGGTGGAGGTGACAACTGGAGGAGTTTTCCAGTATGTCCTCGGTGCAGATGACGACATTAGGGGGAGTGCATGATCAGGGCCTGCTTTATTTGTGGGAGTGCCAATCATCTAAAGAAGGACAATCCACAGGCCAGAAAAGAGGAGCCGAAGCAGGGTGACAGCCTCGCTTCTGCAAGAGTGTTCACCTTGACTCAGACTGAGGCGGAGGCTAGCCCCTCGGTCGTGACAGGTCATATTTCTAGTACTGGTTCTTCTTTTACTGCATTGATTGATTCGGAAGCTACCCAATCATTTGTGTCTGCTAGAGTGATAGATCAGCTGTGTAGACCTAGTGATTTGTATGCTAGGGGTTTTCAGACCTTGTTGCCAACTGGGGAACTGGTAGTCTCTAGGAGATGGATTAGAGCATTACCAGTAGAGATAGACGGTAAGGAATTGTCTGTGGATCTGATCGAGTTAGTGATGGATGACTTCGATATGATTCTAGGGATGGGTTGGTTATCGAAGTATGGGGCGACGATTGACTGCAAGCGCAGGATGGTGACTTTTGAACCAGAAGGGGAGGTACCCTTTGTATTTGTGGGGACAGTAAGTGGACTGCGAGTACCTATGATTTCGGCACTGAAGGCTAGAGACCCGATGTAGGAAGGTCGCATAGGATTCCTAGCGAACATTGTGGATACCTCTAGGGTTTTTTCAGTTGGATCAGGTGAGACCAGATTGGTATGTGAGTTTCCAGACTTATTTCCAGCAAATCTTCCAAGGCTGCCGCCACAACGGGAGATCAAGTTTGTTATAGAGTTAGCGTCAGGGGTGGAGCCAGTATCTAGGACACCTTATAGAATGGCTCCGGCAGAGTTGAAGGAATTGAAGATTCAGTTGCAGGAGTTACTAGATTTGGGGTTTATCATACCGAGTTTCTCGCCATGGGGTGCTCCAGTGTTGTTTGTCAAGAAGAAGGACATATCTCATAGGATGTGTATTGACTACAGGGAGCTGAACAAGTTGACCATTAAGAACAAGTATCCACTGCCTAGGATCAATGATTTATTTGACCAGCTATAGGGGAAGACAGTGTTTTCCAAGATTGATCTCCGGTCAGGTTACCATCAGTTAAGGATTAAAGAGGAGGACATACAACAGACCGTTTTCCGCACGAGGTATGGACACTATGAGTTCCTGGTTATGTCCTTCCGATTAACCAATGCCCCAGCAACTTTTATGGACATGATGAATAGGGTTTTCAAGGACTACTTGGACAAGTTTGTGATTGTCTTTATCGACGACATTTTGGTGTACTCTCAGTCAGAGTAAGAGCATGAACAACATCTGTGTTTGGTATTACAACGATTGAGAGAGCATAAGCTATATGCTAAGTTTAGAAAGTGCAAGTTTTGGCTACCGTAAGTCACATTTTTGGGCCATTTTTTTAGCAAGGAGGGGATCTTGGTTGATCCAAGTAGATTGAGGCAGTGAGAGACTGGCCTAGACCGAGCAGTGTTTCGGAGGTTAGGAACTTTCTGTGTTTGGCAGGGTATTATCGGCGGTTTGTTGAGGGATTCTCCAGGATAGCTACACCGTTGACTCAATTGATGAGGAAGAAGACTAAGTATGTTTGGAAAGATAGATGTGAGAACAGATTTACGGAATTGAAGCGGTGACTGATCATCGCGCCAGTGTTGAGTCTGCCGACAGACAACGAGAAGTTTGTGGTTTATTGTGATGCTTCCAGACAGGGTTTAGGGTGTGTGCTGATGCAAGCTGGAAAGGTGATAACCTATGCGTCGAGATAGTTAAAGGAATATGAGCAAAGATATCCCACCCATGACCTGGAGTTGGCAGCGGTGGTATTTGCACTTAAGGTTTGGAGACATTATCTATATGGTGAGAAGTGCGAAATATACATCGACCATAAGAGCTTAAAGTACTTCTTTACTAAGAAGGATTTGAATATGCGCCAGAGATGGTGGCTGGAGTTGGTAAAGGATTATGATTGTGATATCCTATACCATCCTAGGAAGGCTAATGTAGTGGCTGATGCATTGAGTTGGAAGGGCCTGGGACAGTTGTTCAGTTCGAGGCAGATATCTGATTAGTTAGCTGAGGAAATGACTAGAGCGGGTATAGAGTTGGTGGTTGGTCGGTTAGCCAACATCACTCTTCAGTCCTCATTCCTTGAGAGGATCAAGGAGGCGCAGGGGAAGAATTCCCAGCTGAGAGGGCACAGAGAGAGTGTTTTAGCCGGAGCGGCTAAGGACTTTTCTATTTAAGAGATGGGGTTACTAAAGTACAAGGGTTAGATTTGTGTTCCGATGGATTCTGATATCCGGTAGGAGATCTTGGATGAATAACATACCACTCCCTACTCTTTACATCTGGGTTCGACGAAGATGTACCAAGATTTGAGAATCTTGTATTGATGGTCGGGAATGAAGAGGGACGTGGTGGATTATGTGGCTAAATGCTTAACTTGTCAGCAAGTAAAGGCTGAATATCAGAGACTAGCAGGGTTATTGTAGCCTCTAGGGATTCCAAAGTGGAAGTGGGAGGATATCACCATGGATTTTGTGGTTGGTTTGCTAAAGACCGTGGGACAGCATGATTCGGCGTGGGTGATTGTGGATAGGTATACCAAGTCCACCCACTTTTTACCTGTCGGATGGCTTATACTGTGGAACAGTATGCTGAGTTGTATGTGAAGGAAATTGTTCGACTTCATGGGGCTCCAAGGTTGATAGTATCCGAAAAGGACCCCACCTTCACCTCCAAGTTTTAGGAGAGTCTGTAGAAGGCTATGGGCACGCAGTTGCAGTTTAGTACCACTTATCATCCTCAGACAGATGGACAGTCTGAGAGGACGATTCAGATACTAGAAGATATGCTACGAGCCTGTGTGCTGGACTTTGGGGGATCTTGGAGTAAGTATCTCCCTTTGATTGAGTTTTCATACAACAACAATTATCAGGTGACCATCGGAGTGGCTCCATACAAGATGTTATATGGGAGGAAGTGCAGATCACCTATCCATTGGGATGAGATAGGTGAGAAAAGGTACTTAGGTCCTGAGATGGTTTAGAGGGCAGGCGATTGAAAAGATTAGAGCTCGAATGCTCACCTCCTAGAGTCTCCAGAAGAGTTACTCGGACTTGAAATGTAGGAGTGTATAGTTTTAGGTCGGTGATCACGTGTTTCTTAGGGTTTCTCCCTTAAGAGGGGTGAAACGGTTTGGTGTTCGGGGTAAACTGAGCCCTAGGTTTGTTGGCCCCTTTGAGATTCTGGAACGGGCTGGAGAGGTGGCTTACAGATTGGTGATGCCTCCAGCTCTATCAGGGGTTCATGATGTTTTTCACATATCCATGCTCCAGACGTACATATCAGATTCTACTCATGTACTGAGTTATGAGAACTTGGAGCTGGACCAGGACTTGTCATATGAGGAGAAGGCGGTTCAGATTCTCGACTGGAAGGATATATCGCCTAGACCACTTTCCCGAGCCCCGTTCGTTCGTTCGTGCAAAGTGCACGTGTTTTCCGTATCTTCCGCAAGTGATATATCGGCCCCTATAGCTGCGATATATCGGCATACATTGATATATTAAACACGTATTTGCACCTTTTTAGCATATTTTGAATTGAGTAAACAGCTTTGATTGAGTCTAAACGTGATCCTAACAGCTGCTGGAAGGTTTTAGAGCTTCTAGATCTTTCTTTTAATTTAACTATTCATCATAAATACTTAAATGCTTTAATAAACATGATTATGACAAATGTCATGCTCTTATTAATTCTATCTAAACCTTAGGCTATAATGAATAATATTTATATGACCACCAATATTAATCAAACCTTATGTTATAATTAATATTTCTAAACTATAGGTTAAACTTATAAAATCCATAACTGTTGCTATGAGTTTCCAAATAAGTCCCGAATTGAACCAAAATCCACAGAATCTAACATATTGTAAACTAATACTAACTACTACTACTATCTAGCTAGCCAAGTAAATTTCTGGGACACTACAGCGATCAGATTCAACTTTACAACCTTTAACAATGAAGCTGAGTACGAGGCTCTGCTTGCAGGATTAAGACTAGCCATGGATATGAACATAGCGTCACTAGAAATATATAGTGACTTCTAGCTAGTCGTTAATCAGATTATTGGAGAATATTAGGCTAAGGGTTTCAAGATGGTTGCTTATTTGAACAAGGCGAAAGATTTATTAGCACAGTTGGAGAAGTATAATCTCCAGCAAGTACCAGTCGAAAGTGTATTGGCACCAAGCATTCAAGTGGAAGAATCCTCACTAATTATACAAGTGTCTGACGCATGGATGACTCCCATCATACAATATCTCGAACAAGGATTATTACCAACAGATAGGAATAAGGCAAGGACGCTTCAAAGATAACCGGCTCGGTTTATTTTGATCGATAGTGTCTTGTATAAATGAGGATACTCAATGCCTTTATTGCGGTGTGTCTCTAAGGAAAATGCTAATGAATTGGTGTAAGAAGTATATGAAGGTTTCTGTGGAGATCATGCTGAGGGGCAAGGTTTGTCAAAGAAGAATATCTGACAAGGATATTTCTGGCCTACCATGATTGAAGACTCTATGGAATTCGTTAAGAAGTGTGATAAGTGCCAACGATTTTCCAAGATACCACGAGCAGCCCCAAATGAGCTTAAACAGATGCAAAGCCCATGGCCATTCACGGTTTGGGGAATTAACCTAATCAGATCTTTGCCTACAGGAAAAGGGAATGTCAAGTATGCAATAGTTGTTGTCAACTACTTTACTAAGTGGGCCAAAGCTGAGCCACTCGTAACAATCACGACCAAGAAAGTATTGGATTTCGTCGTCAAAAACATTATATGTCGATTGGGTTGCCAAAAAAAAAATTGTCTCAAATAATGGCACACAATTTGACAGCAACCTTTTCACCGATTTCTACGAACGGCATGGTATCACGAAGATTTTTTCGTCAGTTTCTCATCCACAAGCTAACAGACAGGTTAAAGCCGTTAACAAAACTCTAAAGGGCACACTGAAAAAAAGGCTCGAAGAAGCAAAGGGAGCATGGCCAGAACAAATGCCAGAAGTACTCTGGTCGTATAGAACATCTCACCAAACAGCAATAGGCCATAAACCATTTTCATTGGCCTATGGGTATGAAGCCATGTTACCCGTTGAGTTAGATCCACCATCACATAGAAGGATGACATACGACCAGAGCATGAATAACCAGTTTTTAATGGAGTCTTTGGACTTGGACAACGAAAGGCGCGAACAGGCTCCACTTCGAGTTGCAACTTACTAGCAAAAGGTTGCTCAATATTTTAACTCTAAAGTTCGTGAAAGAAAGTTTGACGTGGGAGATTTGGTACTTAGAAGAGTTTTTCTCAACACTCATGACCAGAATGCTGGAGTACTTGGATCGAACTGGGAATGTAATGCCCTACTACCTTAGAGTCGTTACTAAGTGAGTTTAAAATATTCATTTAACTTGCTAATCAAGAATTTAGTTCAAAAGTGTAACTAAATTGTATTAAAATCACATAATTGAAAATGTGGTCTTTCATTGAAAAATTGTAAAGTGTTTAACATTCGGGGTCCCCAAAATACTGTTTATAAATATTTACAACTCAAAAATATGATTAAAGTCGACTAAACGACAAAATATAATTTAGTACAATACATCTCCCAAAAATACCCCTGGTCGTGGCAGCCAGGTAGGCCAAACATGTACGCGCCGCTTCATGCTCTCTGTACTCATGGTTGGTCGACTTTCCCCTTGCCCTTAACTGCACCATAGAGCACCCGTGAGCTTAAGCCTAGCAAGAAGACTCACACAAGCAGATGATATATGCATTTCTATCATTCATCATACAAATAAACTGTCAATGGGCTAAACACATAATGCCATGTCGTCCCAGGCACTTTACCAGGCCCTGGGTTCGCAGTCTACACCGTGAGGATATCCCAGGTATCCTGTAGGGTCTCGCCCTTGCAACTCGCACTCTGTGTGCTAAACGCTGCTCCCGACCCCTTGCCATTCTCCGTCTTCGCCGTTCCCAGCCTTCGCCATTCTCGGCCCTCGCCGTTCCCGGCTCTTGCCCTTCATTCACATATATGCACACATAACATAACTAAACAAGTATTTAAGTATGCATAAGCACAATCAATGGGGATACGCCCTGCAACAGAAACTATAGGGCCTCGCCCTGCTCTACGGGTACAACAGTTTTCTTTCCTGTGTCCCGAGCTTCTTGAGCACCGAAATCCCGAGCACAGTCCCCTAACACGAGCCTTGTTGAAAACCTAATCACAACACATTCATAACACTTTCATCACTAACCAATTCATAATCATCTCCTGAAACCAATCCCGTGCTCTCGAGACCTCTCGTTTCCCCACACAAGGTAGCGAAAGCGTCCCTTGAGCCCCGTGAGCCAAAGCCCTAAAAACACAATTTCCCCTTCCCAGAAATTGGCCTAGCGCCGCGGCATAACCCTATAGGGGCCGCGACGCCCAGAGTGGTGCCCTCCTTCTGATTCAACCTAGTGCCACGGCACAGAAGAACAGGGTTGCGGCGCTCATACGCGAACCCAGAAAACTGGGTTTTTGCCAACATTTTTCCCTAGCCAAAACTCTTTCAAATCAATACCCAAGTACTCCCAAGTCCCTAATTCGACCTAAAACTTCATATAAACAGTATAAAAACTTATGAACACCAGAAACACACTCAACCACTCCTCCAAAATCAGAATCACAAAATGGTTTAAAACTTTATAAAACTTAAACCACTAACCATAAAACTTAAACCATAATAGAGCATAAACTTCAGAAATGCAAGAAACTCTTACCTCAAGTGGAAACTCAACCTTGAGCTGCTTTCCCAATCCAATTCCAAGCTCAATTCCACTAATCCTAATCTGAACTTCACTCCAATAATCCACAAGACAACACACAATTCAACTCTCAAACCATAACATTCTTGGCTGAATTCTATAAAATAACTACTTAGAATCCTTACCTCAAATATGCAGAACAACCTCCATCTTTCTTGGTTTGATTCCCCACTTGATCCCACAAAAATCAGAGGTCCTTCCTTCCTTCCTGGTTTCTAGTTCTCTCTAGAGCTCCCCAAACATAACCCTTGCATAAGCCAAAATGAGAAAACGTTCCAAACTTTTCCTAAGCCAAAGTTTATCTACCACCTAAGCCGAATGACCAAATTGCCCTCCCTTCTAACTTAGATTCTAACTAATCCTCAAGAGCAGCCTAGAATGCCACTTTCCCACTTAAAACAACTATCCTTAAGAGTTACCTATAGTTACTCGAGTTACCAAAGTGCCACTAACCACTAATTATTCCCACCGGTGACTATCTGGATAAACCGCTCCGTAGGACTGTCTTGGACCGTGCAGCACAATTATATTACCACTCACACGTGGTATCAATCACAATATATATACAAATATTGCATTTATGCCCTCAGCAGGCTAAAATTACAAATACGCCCTTAGCAACCAAATGGGGCCCACATGCATATTTAATTCCCCAAAGTATACATTCCTAATCACATATTTATCAAATTCACATACTAAAAAAATAAATCAAGTATTGCCCTCCAGGCATGCTAATCAAGGCCCTAAGCGTCATTAGAAAATTTGGGACGCTACAGGGAAGGTCCACATCAAATTGAAGAAATCCTTCAACGAGGCACATATAAACTTGCTCGTTTAAATGGAGATCTCATTCCTCGCTACTGGAATAGACAACACCTGCGCAAGTATTATCAATGAACAATTCTTTTTAAAGAATTGGCTTGTATTAATTTTACTTTTTACAAGTTTGTGAACAAGGGCTGGCCAGTTAGATCGTTGGTCACTTGTAAGTGTAAGATCAATTTTTTAACACTCGTACAAACAAGAATTTTGTCCATTTCATTACGATAAATAAAAGGAACTGTGTGCAACTAGTTATTCTTGCCAATTATTGTATTTATTACAAGTATTTTCTCATTGCTTGTGTTGTTTTGCTATTATTTATAAGTAAGTGAGCAGTAATGTTCGAATATGTTCTGGTCATGGAAAGTAACCGAGAACCTTAAGCTCCTCGATCACTTGGGGGCATATAAGATACTAAGCGAGCAAAGCATATCCCCTCCTTACAGAATTTTCGTCCTCAAAATTACCTGAACAACTTGGGATACCGCTCCTGCATATTTGATTCAAGTTCCCACGTGCCTCCTCTACCTTGCTGTTCCTCCATAGCACTTTCACCAAGGCGATGGTCTTGCTTCGCAAGACTTTGTCCTTCCGGTCGAGTATCTGAACCGACTTCTCCTCATATGACAAATCCTGATCTAGCTCCAAGTGCTCATAACTCAACACGTGTGTAGAATCTGATACATACTTCCGGAGCATGGACATGTGAAACACATCATGAACCCCCGATAAAGTTGGAGGCATCGCTAATCTGTAAGCTACCTCTTCAACCCATTCCAGAATCTTGAAGGGACCGAAAAATCTAGGGCTCAACTTGCCCTGAACACCAAACTGTTTCACTCCCCTCAAAGGTGAAACCCTAAGGAACACATGGTCACCGACCTTAAATTCTACACTCCTACGTTTCAGGTCCGAGTAACTCTTCTGGTGAATCTGGGAGACGAGCATTCAAGCTCTAATCTTTTAAATCGCCTCATTGGTCCTCTAGACCATCTCAGGGCCTAAGTTCCTTCTTTCACCTGTCTCATCCTGATGAATAGGTGATCTACACTTCCTCCCATATAGCATCTCGTATGGAGCCACTCTGATGGTCGTCTGATAACTGTTATTGTACAAGAACTCACTCAAAGGGAGATACTTGCTCCAAGATCCCCCAAAATCTAGTACACAGGCCCGTAGCATGTCCTCCAGTATCTGCATCGTCCTCTCAGATTCTCCATCTGTCTGAGGATGATAAGCGGTACTAAATCGTAATTGCGTTCCCATAGCCTTCTGCAGACTCTTCCAAAACTTGGAGGTGAAGGTGGGGTCCCTTTCGGATACTATTGACCTTGGAGCCCCATAAAGTCGAACGATGTCCTTCACATATAACTCAGCATACTGCCCCACAGTATAAGTTATCCTGATAGGCAAAAAGTGGGCGGACTTGGTATACCTATCCACAATCACCCACACCGAGTCATGCTGTCCCATGGTCTTCGGCACACCAACCACGAAGTCCATGGTGATATCTTCCCACTTCCGCTTTGGAATCCCTAGAGGCTACAATAACCCTACTAGTCTCTGATGTTCAGCCTTTACTTGCTGACAAGTTAAGCACTTAGCCACATAATCCACCACGACCCTCTTCATTCCCGACCACCAATACAAGGTTCTCAGATCTTGGTACATCTTCGTCGTACCTAGATGTAAGGAATAGGGAGTGGTATGCGATTCATCCAAGATCTCCCCCCGAATATCAGAATCCATCAGAATACAAATCTGACCCTTGTACCACATTAATCCCATCTCCGAGATAGAAAAGTCCTTAGCGGCTCCGACTAACACACTCTCTCTGTGCCCTCTCAACTGGGAATCCTTCCCCTATGCCTCCTTGTTCCTCTCAAGGAGTGGACTGAAGAGTGATGTTGGCTAACTGACCAACCACCAACTCTGTACCTACTCTAGTCATCTCCTTAGCTAACTTATCAGATATCTGCCTCGAACTGAACACTTGTCCCAGGCCCTTCTGACTCAATGCATCAACCACTACATTAGCCTTCCCATGATGGTATAGGATATCACAATCATAATTCTTTACCAATTCCAGCCACCGTCTCTGGCGCATATTCAGATCCTTCTTAGTAAAGAAGTACTTCAAACTCTTATGGTCGGTGTATATCTCGCACTTTTCACCATATAGATAATGTCTCCAAACCTTAAGTGTAAATACCACCGCTGCCAACTCCAGATCATGCATGGGATATCTCTTCTCATACTCCTTTAACTGTCTTGATGCATAGGCTATCACCTTTCCGGCTTGCATCAACACACACCCTGAACCCTGTTTGGAAGCGTCACAGTAAACCACAAACTTATCATTGTCTGTCGGCAGACTCATTACTGGAGCGGTGGTCAGTCGCTGCTTCAATTACTTGAAACTGTTCTCACACTTGTCTGTCCACACATACTTTGTCTTCTGCCTCGTCAATTCAGTCAACGGTGTGGCTATCTTGGTGAACCCCTCAACGAACCGCTGATAATACCCTGCCAATCCCAGAAAACTCCTAACTTCAGGAACATTTCTCGATCTAGGCCAATCTCTCATTTCCTTAATCTTACTTGGGTAAACCAGGATCCCCTCCTTACTGACAATATGGCCCAGAAACGTGACTTACGGTAGCCAAAACTCGCACATACTTAACTTAGAATATAACCTATGCTCTCTCAACCGCTGCAATACCAAACGTAGATGTTGCTCATGCTCTGTTTCTGACTGAGAGTACACCAGTATGTCATCAATAAACACAATCACAAACTTGTCCAAATAGTCTTTGAAACCTTATTCATCATATCCATAAAAGCTGGTGGGGCATTGGTTAATCCAAATGACATAACCAGGAATTCATAGTGTCCATATCTTGTGCAGAAAATGGTTTTTGGTATGTCCTCCTCTTTAATCCTTAGCTGATGGTAACCTGACCGAAGATAAATCTTAGAAAACACTGTCTTTCCCTGTAGCTGGTCAAATAAATCGTCGATCTTAGGCAATGGGTACTTGTTCTTAATGGTCAACTTGTTCAACTCCTGTTTTCAATACACATCCTAAGAGATCCATCATTCTTCTTAACGAACAACACTGGAGCACCCCATGGCGTGAAACTCGGTCTGATGAACCCCAAATCCAGTAACTCCTGGAACTGATTCTTCAATTCCTTTAACTTTGCCGGAGCCATTCTGTAAGGTGTTTTAGATACTAGCTCTGCCTCTAGCGCCAACTCTATAATGAACTCGATCTCCCGCTTGGGCGACAACCCTGGCAGGTCTGCTGGGAGTAACTCTGGAAACTCACATACCAATCTGGTCTCACTCGGTCCAACTGACACAACCCTAGAGGTATCCAAAATGTTCGCTAGGAATCCTATGCAACCTTCCTGCATCAGGTCTCTAGCCTTCAGTGCTAAAATCATAGGTACCCATGATCCACTAACTATCCCCACAAATACAAAGGGTAGCTCCCCTTCTGGTTCAAAAGTCACCATCCTGCGCTTGCAGTCAATCGTCGCCCCATACTTTGATAACCAATCCATCCCTAGGATCATATCGAAGCCATCCATCACTAGCTCAATCAGATCAACAGACGATTCCCTACCATCTATCTCTACTAGCAATGCTCTAATCCATCTACTAGAGACTACCAGTTCCCCAGTTGGCAACAAAGTCTGAAAACCCTTAGCATACAAATCACTAGGTCTACACAATTGATCTATCACTCTAGCAGACACAAATGAATGGCTAGCTCCCGAATCAATCAACTTAGTATAAGAAGAACTAGCACTAGAAATCTGACCTGTCACGACCGAGGGGTTAGCCTTCGCTTTAGTCTAAGTCAAGGTGAATACTCTGGCAGGAGCGAGACTGTCGCCCTGCTTTGGCTCCTCTTTCCTGGCCTGTGGGCAGTCCTTCTTCAAATGATTGATACTCCCACAAGTAAAGCAGACCTTGATCATGCACTCTCCTTGATGATGTCGTCTGGACCGAGGACACACTAGAAAACTCCTCCAGTTGTTACCTCCGCCCTGATGGTCACTAAAAGTACCCCTTGCTCTTCTATCCGAGCTAGGAGGAACAAAAGAATCTGGGGCCTTTCTCTTCTGTTCATTGGGGCCACTACCCCGATTGGATCCAGTAAGGCACCGTTCTCCTAGCATCGCGCCTAACATCGCTTTCTCTCCATATGTGATCCTCGGCCCCCTCAGTTGTAAAGGCCTTGTCCACTACCTGGGCATATGTAGTAGTCTATGGATCCAAAGTAATATTCACATCATGGGCGATCATACACATTCAACCCCCGTACAAACCGATCCCTTCTTTCCGCATTAGTCAGCACCAAATCCTCTCAGAGCATACTCAGTAATTATCAACCGGTTCTGAGTTAGGTTGATAAACTCGTCAACCTTCGCAGCTCGGATTGCAACACTGTAATATTTCTCATTAAAGATGTTTCTGAATTCTTTGTAAGTCATAACTGCAACATTCCTTCTTTGAGTCACTACATCCTACCAGATGCGAGCATCCTCTCTAAACATGTAGCTGGTACAGGCTACCCTCTCATTTCCTACCACCTTCATAAAATCCAGGATGGAGGAAATCATATTTATCCACTGCTCTGCTCGCAGTGGGTCTGGTCCACCCACGAAGGTGGGAGGATGCTATTTCTTGAACCTCTCATATAAAGGTTCCCACCTATTCTCCATAACAGGCTGAACTGGCACTGGCGCCATCGCCTTCTGAACTGACAACCCAGTGGCCCGAGGAGGGGCCTGTAGCCTCAACTGTCAAAGTTCTTCCTCTGTTCGATGCAATCTGGCTTCCATTTCAGCAAACATCTATTGCCAATTCCATGTGGTAGGTGGAGGGTCCTGACCCTGGTTGTCATCCTCGACCCTACTATCGCGGAGTCTTGATGATTGTCGAGGCATCTCAACAATATTCCTGCAATAACAACACCGCTCATCAAGCATGAAAACAACATCCAAAACCACCTCCCAAATCACATCAGCCAACCGTAAACAGCAGTCCACATAACATAAATAGCATTCAACACTCAACGGGCCATGCCCTAGCATCACGAATATGTTACTCATTCATCATGCTCTATATAAAAATAATCAGGCATACAGAGCATCTAAACAAAAGTCAAACATATAATTCAATCATTACCAACCAACCCTGAGTCGAGCTTGTCACTGATAGTGAGCGTACATGTTCGGTTAATCTCCAGGAACATTAAACCTTGGCTCGCTTTAATACCAAGTTGTAAAGCCCTACTTCCTTAAAGTCGTTACTAAGTGAGTTTAAAACGTGCAATTATTTCGCTAATCGAGAATTTAGGTAAAAAATGTAGCTAAACTGTAAAAAAAAGTCACATAATTTGAAAATGTAATCATCCATTGAAAATTATAAAGCGTTAAACATCCGGGATCGCAAAATATTGTTTAGAAATACTTACAACTCAAAACTTTGATTAAAGTCGACTAAATGACAAAATTTAGATTTAATACAAACATCTCCCAAAAAAATACCCCTGGCTGTGGCAACCAGGTGTAACATGCCGAACTTGAGGGCATGTTACAAGCTAGGTTGGTGCTCGGTCAGATGCGCACGCGAGGGTGCAGGCTGGTGAGCATGCTGATGCCTAGTTTGTACAGCAGTGACATTTTCGTAAATATCTTCAATATTGCCCGGAAATGGACGAGACTTGGTAAGTTCCATATTGAAGGGTCAATGAACGCCATGGTATGATAGGATTTGGGAGATTCGGAGAATTGGCGAGCTGGAAGCCAAATATGTCTCCCAAGAAAAAATCATATATGTTCCTGGTAGAAGGCTAAAAGCTCAGAAGGCTCTTTGTAAGGGGAGCACCTGGTGTCAGCTCTCCACCACCCCCTGGCGCAGGTGCGTCAAGTGAGCTACTAATAGTTGGTAGGACTAGTAGGGTGGGCATATGAGGACCACGAGGGGACTCATAGGTCTCCATGAGTAGGAGTACTCATGGACATTACCGGGCCGCCCTGGTAGTGCGTCGAAGTGTGCTGCCAGAGGTTTAAGGGTACGGTTCCCTTGGCTTGCTGGGATGCCACTTGCATGGAACGGTGCCCAAACCTTCGAGAGATGTCATGGTGCGCCATGGCCACGAATCTCGACACGAGATGGCACGGGAAGTCATTCATGGGACTTGTTAGCATGCAAGCATTGGAGGGTGAACTATACTTGAGTAGGACAGAGGTCCAGTGTGTGCTACTAGTCTGGCAGCCAGTCTCGAGGGCCTGCCAACATGCACGATGGTATGGTGCCTTGAGGATTGGACCATGAACGTATGGGATTCCTTGGTCTGTGACGTGAACTAATCGGATAGTATCGAATAGGACATGATGGGAGGTGTTGGCACGTCAGCTTGGTGTTGGCTCTTAGCCACACATGCTACCTTGAATTGCGAATGTCTGGGTGAGCATCGGTGTTGGGATTTGCCTTGCCATAGTGAGAACCTATGGACAGTGTGAGTGTCTTGGCTAAATAGCCTTGATGCATGATTGCACTCATAGATGCTTGAGAGCATGACTCAGCGAGAGTTGTTCGAGAGACGGAAGTGTACGGAGGCACACGGTCGCGCGAAAAATGTGCCCATTGTTATTCGAATGGTTGGAAGGCTGACCTTGGCTCAGAGGAGTCAAGGTGCCGCACGGGCATTTCCACTGTCAAAATGTCAGCCCGTGACACCAGGCAGGCTGACCTTGGCTCAGAGGAGTCAAGGTGCTGCACGGGCATGATGACACATTAGTATCTTACATAGCTGCAGTCAAAGAAGGCAAGGCCACATATTTCTCTATATCAGGACAAGGGTTCTTGAGATATAAGGACCGAGTATGTGTGCCGAATGATCATGGAATTAAGATGAATATTTTAGAAGAAGCACACAATACCCCATACTCAGTTCACCTAGGTCGACCAAGATGACTCACGCCCTTAAAGCATTGTATTGGTGGTCAAGAATGAAGAAAGATGTAGCGGAGTATGTGTCAAAATGCTTAGTATGCCAGCAAGTGAAAGCAGAACATCAGCGGCCTGCAAGCTTATTGTAACCGCTTAGTATTCCAGAATGGAAGTGGGAAGATATAGACATGGCCTTTGTGATAGAATTGCCACGAACAAATAAGCAACACCACTCGACTTGGGTAGTAGTAGATAGACTAACCAAGTTAGCTCACTTCCTTCCTGTCAAGACTACGTACACAACAAATCAGTACGCAAACGATTATGTCCAAGAAATAGTACGACTGCATGGAATCCCTAACCATAGTATCTGATAGAGGATCAGTGTTTACATCGAGATTTTGGGGGAGCTTGCAGCAAGCCATGGGTACCAAGTTAAGTCTTAGTACGGCATTTCATCCTTAGACCGATGGTCAGTCCGAGCGTACCATGCAAATTTTAGAGGATATCTTGCGTGCTTGTGTACTCAATTTTGGAGGATCGTGGAGTAAGTATTTTCCACTTATAGAATTCTCCTACAATAATAGCTATCAGTCAACGATCGGGATGGCACCCTATGAGCTACTTTATGGAAGGAGGTGTCGATCGCCGTTACGTTGGGACGAGGAAGGAGAAAGGCAACTTCTTGAACTCGAAGTTGTTAGAGAAGCGCAGAATGTAGTGGCACTGATTAGAAAGCGTATGCTCACTGCTCAAAGTCAACAGAAAAGTTATGCGGATGCCAAGCGGTGTGATGTGTAATTCAAAGTCAGAGATTAAGTCTTCTTAAAGATATCTCCTATGAAAGGTGTGAAGAGGTTTGGGAAGAAGGGCAAGCTTAGTCCTCTATTTATAGGTCATTTTGAGATATTGGACAAGGTGGGAACAATTGCATATAGATTATCCCTACTGCTAGCTCTAGCAGATAGCCACAATGTGTTCCACATCTCGATGCTGCGTAAAAATGTGTTAGACCCATCTCACGTCCTCAAGTATGATACGATAGCACTCCAAAAAGACTTGAGTTACGAGGAACGACCGGTTAGCATCCTAGGTAGAAGGGTGAAGGATTTACGGTATAAGAGTATTCTGATAGTCAAGGTCCTATGGAGTAATAGTTCTGAACAAGAGGCAACGTGGGAGTTGGAGGAAGACATGTTTGCACGGTATCCGAAATTGTTTGGTAAGTAAATTTCGGGGACGAAATTCTTTTAAGTAGGGAAGAATTGTAGTGTCCCAGAATATTTATTTAGCTAGCTCGAAAGTAGTAGCAGTTAGTATTAGTTTGTAATATGTTAGATTCCATGGATTTTGCTTCAAGCCAGGACTTAGTTGGAAACTCATAACAACAGTTATGGATTTTATAAGTTTAACCTATAGTTTAGAAATATTAATTATAACATAAGGTTTGATTAATATTGCTGGTCATATAAATATTATTCATTATTGCCTAAGGTTTAGATAGAATTAATAAGAGCATGACACTTGTCATAATCATGTTTATTAAAGCATTTAAGTATTTATGATGAATAGTTTAATTATAAGAAAGATCTAGAAGCTCTAGAACCTTCCAGCAGTTGTTAGGATCACGTTTAGACTCAGTCAAAGCTGTTTACTCAATTCAAAATATGTTGAAAAAGTGAAAATATGTGTTTAATATATCAACGTATGCCGATATATCGCCTACGGAAGATACAGAAAACACATCGCCTTCGCACGAATGAACGAACAGGGCTCGGGAAAATGGTCTAGGTGATATATCTCCCCTGGTACTGCATTTTTGAATATTGAGGATTTTTAAATTTAAAAATATCCTTAACCACTTGGACCTGCCTTTGAACGATTTTGACCGAGTTCTGGGCATCTGTTGAACGAAAATTCAAATCTTTTTCATTTTATATTCATTTATTTATTCAAATTAAAAAGGGTTAGTTTCACTCCTTGAACTCTATAAATAGGACCTAATACTCAGCCATTTTCTTCATTCTTCAAGCAGTCTTCAGAGCCTCCAACTTGCTAAGGTTACTATAGAGAGAAACACTTGGGTTTTTGGGTTAAAAGCTTATTCATTCTAAGCTTTTCTAAACACTTGAGAAGTGAGATATAGTGAGATTTCGGTATCGAGGTTTAGATCAATTCATAAGATCATTCAAGGTATTTTTATCCTTAAGTTCAGTTCTTTATGGTTCTTTTCAGATCCTAACTCTTGTTTATGATTCTTGGTTAGGTGTTTAAGTTTCTTGAAAACTTAAGGTTCTTCTCGGTAAGTTTCTTCTTTGATGGTTTAGTTTTCTTTTAATCTCTTTTCTTTAGAAACTCACCATTCTTACTGTTGGTTTTTAGGAGTGTTACAACCCCGTTCTTGCCTCCATATCCCGGTTTTTGGTAAGGAAAATAGGATAGATTTTATGTGCTTATATGTTTATGTTATGATATGTTTTATGCTATGTTATGTATATGTATAAATATGTTTTGTAGTCACTTGGGGCATATAGTTGCTTAGAGAGCAAACCCCAAGAATTTTTATCATTTTCATGGTTTAGAGTTATGATTTACCCTACCTCGATTAGTAGACAGAGGACCTAGATGGGTTATCATATAATGCCATGTGATCTAATCTACCTCGATTAGTAGGCAGAAGACCTAGAAGGTTTATCACATGCCATGTTAATGAGTTAATGGCCATTAATATTGTAGTCCTATATTATATATGTTTTTATAGTCATATGTTTTATAGCATATGATATAGTCTTACGTTTATGATTTATGATGTATGTTTTCAGTAGATTTTCCTTGCTGGGCATTAGGCTCATTCCTATGTTTTTTTTAGCTTGATGCAGGAAAATGAATATGGCAGGCGGAAAGATTCATGGTAGCTTTGCTTGTGTGTTGATGATGAATGGACTGTGTGTCGATCGAGGATGATGTTGTTTTTAAGTCTTCTTATTTATGTCTTATGTATTTCACACTTAGTCTTTACACAATTGATTTAAGTTATGTTTTATGTTTTTATGTATTAAACAATGGGTACCCATACCGTATTTTATATTTCATATGTTACTTTGTATTTTGCACAATATTTATTTTTGGGGTTTTAAATAAAGTTATGTTATTCCTTATGTATGTTTCCCAAATTAGTAGCTATGTCTAGTAGTTTTAATGATCTAAGGTCTTAGAAATAGTTGGGTCATTACAATCGCACAGTGAAACCGATACCCCTCGGGTGTGATTAAGATCAGCCCTGCCCTTGCATTGTGCTCGTTGGGGGGATCCATCTACGAACAACTTCTAGGCAGGGGTTTGATTTTAAATATTGGTCTCTATTACCGGTTCGCTGGCAGGGAGTCCAGTAAATTCTGCAACGAAATTCGCTAAGGCATGTCCGTTAACAGCTGCTAGTGGTGCACAGGAAATTTCAAACTGCCCAAACTCAACCGCCCATTTTAGTAGTCGACCAGCGACTTCTGGTTTTTGTAAGACTTCCCGTAGTGGCTAGTCGGTAAGCACTATTATGGGGTGAGCCTGAAAGTAGGGTCCCAATTTTCTAGACACCAATATCAAGCAATAAGCCAATTTCTCTATGGGCGGATATCGTAGTTCTGCTCCCAGTAGCCTTTTGCTTAGGTAATATACTACTTTTTGAATGTTGTCTTCCTCTCTCATTAAAATAGTACTAGCAGTATACTCTGTTATTGCTAAGTAGATGTACAAAGTCTTTCCTTCGGCCGGCTTGGACAAAATAGGCGGTTGCAACATGTGGACTTTAAGCGCCTGAAAAGCCTGTTCGCACTCCTCTGTCCATTCAAATTTTTTGTTTCCTCTGAGTAGATTAAAAAATGGGACACATTTGTCCGTAGACTTAGATATGAATCTACTTAGGGTAGCAATTCTTCCTGTCAGGCTTTGTACATCTTTAACTTTGGCAGGTGGCTGCATCTCGATCAATGCTTAACCCTGGTCGGATCTTTCTCTTCTAGTTGGACCTCCACGAGGTCTTCCACAAGCCCAATGTTTTCTTCAAAATCCCCAAAGTGAGGATCTAAGTCCCTATCCTCACTTTGGGTAATGCCCTATTTGGTTACTTGTTCACTTAATTGGGCTTGCGTTTCATTTACTATCAGCAACCTTTTTTCGGCTCCACTTCCCGATCTGCCTCTTCTTGCTTTTGTGATCGAGGAATTGTAGCATTCTCTGGCTTCTCGCTGGTTTCCAAAAACGCATCCAACTCCTGCATTGGTTGGAAACTTCATGGCTAGATGCCAGACCAAAGTTATGGCTCGCAGATCGATGAGTATGGGTCTTTCGATCACAACATTATATGAAGATGGACAATCAACTACTATAAAAGTAGCGAGCAGTGTCCTATTTTCAGGTGCAGTTCCTCATGTGACTGGGAATCTGATCGACCCTGTCGTTGATAGCCCTTCGCCAGAAAAATTGCAGATGGTTTGGTTGCATGGCTCTAAATCTTGCACTGACAATTTCATTCTTTCCAGTGAAGATTTATATAAAATATTGACCGAGCTTCCTGTATCTACCAACACTCATTTTACCATTATGTTGGCGATCTGAACATCCACGACCAGAGGTTCTGAGTTGGGAAATCAGACATGTTGTGTGTCCAGCTCGGAGAAAGTTATTAATTCTTCTTCTGTTTGAGGTTTTTTGGGAGTTCACTCCTCGACATTCAGCATTTCGATGTCCTGATCGTGATGTAGGGTTTTGACATATCTCTCCCTTACCTTACCATTGTCACCTGCTATATGTGGTCCTTCCCAGATGGTCAACAATGTACTAGGGACCGGAGCTAGCTGTAGAGGAGGCGAGCGTTGGCATGCAGGCTCCTGCTTGTTGCCTCCATGAGCCTCCTACTGAGAACCTACACCTGCTCGTACATATCTCCTCAGATGTCCTTTTCGAATAAGGAACTCGATCTCGTCTTTGAGCTGGTTACACTTGTTGGTATCATGGCCATAGTCGTTGTGAAAACGACAAAACTTGGCCGCATCCCTTTTGGATATGTCTTTTCTGTTATATTATTTTATAATATAATGTAATATTATATTATATTATAATATAATGTTTTAGATTAAATAAATGTGGCAAAGAGTGTCACATATTGTAACATATAATAGAGAGTTACAATATTTAGATATATAAGATATATCCAAATAATGTAACATATTTGGTGTTACAAATATGTAACTTCCAAATATTACCCTTTATTGTGTAAATTTGTTGTTACACAATATTGATATGAATTTCATAAAGCCATATGTGAAATGGCGGTTAGAGATATGATTTTAACCCCAATAATGTGTTTTGGGAGTTACAAAATCATTTGGGAGGGTTTGGAACCGTTTGGAAAAACAGCACATTTTTAAGTGCTGAAATTGTTCGGTGGCCGCTGCCACTGAATGCTGGTGGCCGCGGCCTGTGGGATAGAGACCAGTAGCCGCGGCCACTAATGTCTCTGGCCGCGGCCATAGGCCAAAAACTGACCAATTTTTCAATTTTTTCAATCTTTGTTGAACGGCTCAAAAAACCCAAATAACTCCCAAATCTCCTTTTTAATTCCATATCAATCCAATTAAACATTGGTAACAACCATGGGGGTTGGTGGAATTTGAAATTCAAAGGGTATCTCTAAACTCTATAAATAGGAGCCTATAGCTCACTTGTAAGACATAATTTTTTCTATCCATTAGAGCACTTGGCTAGAAACACCTTGAGGCTTGATAATTCCAGAAAGATTTTCCAATATTTGTGAGAGATCCCTTAGTGCTTGAGTTAGGGGGAAATAAGCTTTTGGACAAAGGTTTCAAACCTTGTTCAAGTTGGTGATCCCCAACACTCTCCACTTTGGTAGTGTAAGTGAGAGTTGTTTATCTTTTGTTTCTTGTTCCTTTCTTTCATTCTATTGCTTTTCATCTTTATATTGTTCTTCCATATTTACTTGTATTTCTTGTTCAAGAGTTGTAATCTTTTCTTTTCTTTTGTTTCAAACACTTTACTTTATTTGTAACCTTTTGCTTAGAGTTGTATTTTACTACTCTCTTCTTCTTCATCATCTTCTACATTTTCTTTGTTTATTTGTAATTTTCAGTTATAGAGTTGTAACTCCTTTTAATCAATCATTATTTTTTGTAATATATTGCACAGAGTTGTAATTTCCATTGAGGCAAATCTATTTTTTCCTAACATTTTCTGATCGGGGTTGATCGCCTAAAGGGAATGGTGGTATGACTAGCCTGATATACTTCAGCTCAGCTAACGACCAAGGCATTGTAATTGGTGAACCTTGGTTCATATCTGTTTTGTTTGGGGCGCTTGCTATCAGATGTTGCCGGTTCGTTGTTCGCCTTTTTCCCCTATTCTTACTATTACCTTTTCCATTGCCGTTGAGATTACCAAACCCATTGGCGGCTTTGGTCGGGTCTTCTTTCTTACCTTGGTCGTCCTTTGGAGACTTTCCCTCATTGGCAATGGCCTCCTCGAGCTTGATTTATTTGTTTGCTCGATGCAGAAATTTGATCCAATTTGAAATATGAAAGAAAACAAGGGTCTGGCAAAATGACGTTAAAGACAGCACTCGTAGGAGGATTTCCTATGTTTATTTTTAATTTTATGTTATTTGTTTTTGTTTTTGATTGGAACAATGTTTTTAGAGATTTTGTTTTAGTTGTTTTTAGTCTTAATTTGGAAAAATTGTGTTGTAACTCATAACCCGTGAAAAACATGAAAAAATTGAAGTTTAGGCGGTTATAGCGCTACAGCGCCTCAAGCCAAGCGCTACAGCGCTACAAGCAGAGGTTGGGGTCATTTTTTTCGAAGAGATAGTGCTACTGTAAAGACCTAACTAACTTAAAGAACTCTGAGCTTTAAAAACTACTAAGACATACTACTATCTTTTGGATATATACATAAAATAATAGAACTTGATTATAGAATATCCAAAATAAAGGATCCCATTGTTATTACATAAAATCATAAAGAAAAACAAAACCTTTAATTAAATGTTCAAATACTAAATGCGGAAATCATAAATACATAAATAAAAGACTCGAATGTCAACGTCATCCTCGATCGATTCCATTGGTCCATTCCTTTAGTCCTCTCCCAATACACATGCCAAAGCCAACTAGGATTTGTCCCGCCTTCCATGCTCATTTACCTGCACCGTCTAAATAAAAAAGAATGAGTTTAATGCCCAGTAAGGAAAAAATACTAAAGCATAACATAAAACATAAAACGTAAAAACATAAAACATAAAAATGGACTACAATATTAATGACCATTAACTCAATACCGTAGTATGTGATAGAAACCGCTATAGTCCTCTTGCTACTATTTAAAGGTAGGTTTAAACACAACTATAGTCTACGATAATGATAAAGTCTCGAGGTTTTCTTATTTGATATTTAAGCAACTATATTTCCCAAGCGACTAAAAAAACATAAAAAAACACATACAAACATACACAAAGCACATAGTACATAGCACATAAAATCTAACTAATTTTCCTCACCAAAACAAAGGTATTTGAGACAAGTGGGGGATTGGAAACTCCTAAAACCAAACAGTAAAACCATAAGTTTCCTAAAGAAAGGAAGATGAAAAGAAGATCTAAACCATCAAGATAAGAACTTACCGAACACCTTAACTTTCAAAGAAATCAAACACTTAACCAAAAGCCATTATAACAAGTTAGGATTTAAGGTAAAAGAAAAGAATAAGAGGAAATTTAATGAACTAAACTTGAGGATTAAGAGTACCTTAGATAGCTTAGAACTTCAATCTACACCTCAGTACCAAAATCACACTCTAGCTTACTTCCCAAGTGTTTAGAAAAGCTTAGATTTGAAAGCTTTCAACCCCCAAACCCTAGTGTTTCTCTCTAGAATGAATTTAGCAGCTTGGAGGCTCTGAAAAGTGTTTGAAAGATGATGCAAATGGATAAGTGAAGGGTCCTATTTATAGAGTTCGAGGAGTGAAACTAACTCCCTTTAAAATGAATAAATAAGTTAATAAAAATGGATTTTTTTGCTCAACAGATGCCCAGAACTCGGTGAAAATTGTTCAAAAGCAACTTCAAGTTATTGAGGGTTGTTTCTAACTCGGATTCAATGGAGTTTTAAAATATGCAGGTGGAGCCGATATATCGCCTGCCCCATATTCCTGAGGCTCTATGTTTTCGTTCATGCGAAGTCGACGTGTTTAACATAGGCGATATATGGGCCCCTATAGCTGCGATATATCGGCTTACGCTGATATATTAAAGCACGTTTTTGCACACTTTCAGCACACTTGAAGTTGTTTAAACCACTTTGATTGAGTAATACGAGATCCTAACATCTGAGGGAATTTTCTAGACTTCCTAGGTTTATCCTTGATTAATTTATTCATATAAAATCCTTAAATCCTTAATAAACATACATGTGACAAATGTGACATTCTTAATTATTCTAGCTAAACCTTAGGTTATAATAAATAATATTTTTTAGGACCAGTTCAATAATTAAACCATATGATAAAATTAATATTTCTAAACTACGGGCTAAACTTATAAAATTCATAACTATCTCTATGAGTTTTCAAATAATTCCTGGCTTGAACCAATAACCACGAAAACTAAAAATGCTACAGCTCAAGCTACTACTATCTAACTAAGTAAAATTCTGAGACGCTACAGCTATAGTGTTGTAAACAATCGCTATGACGCTCTTAGATGTTTAAATTCCCAGAACAGCTAGCGGTACAATGCTATGAATACGGCAATACGGTTCTAGTTCCATAACCATCAGGGTTTCAAGTACCCGATAGTGCTGCAGTGCTAGTTAAGTAGCACTACAGTGCCCTATGCCTTAAGAATAGTTAAATTGAGGGTTTCGAAACACAACTGCCATACAGATGTGGATGCTTAGGTAAGTCTCTTTTCTCATTCTTTATGCATTTTAAATATTGGGGACAATGTTCGATTTTAAGTTTGGGAGAGAGATTTATTTTTAGTGTTATGTTATTTGATGTGTTTTTCAGTTTGGTTTGCTAGTTAGTTTGTGTTATCCCTCAAAAAAATGAGGATGACGTGGCAAGTGAAAATGCGGCACGTGACATCACAAATCAGGGAACAACAACGAAGTATTGAGAAATGATCGACGGGCAAAAAAAGAAAGGTCCAGGACCTATAGGGAGGTCAACCTGTTGGGGTTTTATGCCCTAATTAAAACCCAATTCTTTGTAATCTCATTTTATTATCAATAAAAGAATAGAAATCATTTTTTGACTTGGTCAATCACTTTGCTCACATGTTTTATTTTCATGATTATTTGTTAAATATAAAATTCTATTAAATCCCGAGCATATAGCTAATCTTATTTATAGTGACGTAATCAGAGTGGAATATAAATATGATTATATGTTCAAAATAAGTTAGTCCTAAGATTAGTCAGTGCAACGGATTTACACTGACTTGCCAATCTACGATATGATCTACTTACACATTACAGTGTTATGTTCTTTCCAGAACATTAGCAAAGTAACTAGATCGGATGTATATGTTACATCGGACAGGACCGATATTGACAGTTGATAAGATCAGTAAACATGCCGTTATTATCTATTCTAGTCATATCATATAGTTGACCATAGGTCAATTCAATCTTAATTCTGAGTGGTTAGTATTCTAACTGATTGTATTATTTGAGTTCTTTGACTTGTTCGTTACCAGCTTACCCTACGGACTAGCCAATACTTACATCTTGGGAACTCGGTAGTATAATTGAGTGGGAGTGTTAATCATAGATATGAACATCTATAGCTTCTAATGAAGAAGTGAAATGATGGTTTCCTTTTAGTTTGGTTCAAGGTGTTAAATGATAGAGATCTCATTTCAGTAATTAAATTAGTTTACTGAAATATCATTTACAAGGAACTAAGTGTTTTAAGGATAAAATACAATGATGGGTAAAACTGTATTTTAGTCCTATCTCATTGTAGACCGTCTATAGAGGATTGAGTGACAATTATGGTTGTAACAATGGATAATTAATAGTGTATCTATATTTGTTATAGAGCGTTCTATGAATTCAAGAGTGCAATTCCAAGTCTATAGTGGAGTCACGAGGAATTAATAAGTTAGTAAATTTATTTGTTAGATTTATGATAACTTATTGGAGCTTGATTTCATAGGCCCATGGTCCCCATTGTACCTTGGATAAAATCATCTAGATAGTCTCAATTAATTGATTTAATCATCAATTAGAATTATCAAAGTTGACCAGGTCAATTTTGGATAGTTTCACTGAGTTGTGTAATTTTGAGAAGAAAAGAGAAATTATGGCAGATTTATTAATTAAGATAAATTGGTATCTAAATTAATAGATAAGTTTAAATCAAAGTTCAAATTATAAATAATTAATTTGATAAAGGAATTAAATAATTATTTAATTAATTAAATCAATAGAAAATAATACAGGCCTTGATTTTAAGTCCAATGGGCTTATAATAAAATGGGAAATTTCACGGGCCTATAGCCCATGATAATTTCGACCTAGGGCTTCAAAATGGTTGTTATTTTATTGATTTTTTAATTAAATTAAATGGCCTAATTGAGTCTATAAAAGGAGTGCTTAGAGAGAAGTCAAAACATAAGTTTGATAAGTCTCAAGTCAGATTTTCTGATAGTTTTAGATTCTCTCTAAACACAAGTCCTTTTCTAAGCCTCTTTGTTATTTTCTCTTCTTCTCTCTATATCTATCTCATGTGTTGAGAATTTCACACACTAGTCTAGGTGGTTCTAAGGATACATTGGAAGATCGTGAAGAAAATAGAAGATCGGTTCAGTTTCTTGATAATACTCTGCGATAGAGAGGATACAAGAGTTAGAGAAATTGAAGGAATGACTCTTTAATTCCGCTGCGTATACTGTAAGTATTCTATTATTTGTTTCTCTTTGAATTCAATTTTAGAAACATGTTTTAGGCTATCTCGTATTAATTTGTTTAATATTAGATATACATGAAAATAAATAAAGATCCTGTATAAGCTTTTTCCAACACAACCAAGCCTAAATCCCCTAGAAGTGGTCGGCCTAAGAAGGCCCAAGGCCTAGCACCCAGAGGATCAACAGGTCCAACACCAAGAAGGTCACAGGCCTAGCACCCAAGCTCGGGTTGTTGGGCCTAGAACCTAAGTCTCATATACCAAGTGAGACTTAACATCTTCCCAGAGGTTTCTGTCGTGCATTATCCACCACGATTAAGAGAAACAATAAGAATACCCACAATCTCATAATCATGGGGACGTGGACACGTATCTCCACTACCTGATAATCGTGTACCAAACCACGATTCCAGTATTATTGGTCATGTAACAGCCCCTGGGTACTATAAATAAAGGACACATGTATTCATTTCAAGGGATCGCTTTTTCTGGAATTTTTTAGATCTGAAGAACTTTTAGGGAGAAAAATATTTCTGATGAGTGAACTCATCAGTTCGTACTTGTATTTGTCGAGTAATTCAATACTAAAGACTAAGTGGATTAGGTTATTACTATTCATCAGAACAGGGTTGTAACGCCCTGGATAGCCAGGACTGCTACACTGTGTACTTATAAAGGTGCAGGACTTGCTAATCAAGTCATTTACTTAAAAAAGTATCACTAACCATAAGTGTGCTAGGGTTTAAAAGAGTTTTGGTCTCAAAAGATACATTTTATATAATTAAACAGTTTTACACATGGGATCCCAAAAAGAAACAGTGTTTAAAAGCCGGTTTTCAGAATCTCCAAAATACAGACAACCCTCAGCCGTTCTAAGGCAAAACAAATGTTTATCTCTCTCCTGTTCCTGTCGTCCTCACAACTGTGGCGGCTGAGCAGCTGGTCATGTACATTCAACTCATAGAGCCCTCCAAGTCAGGGCTGATCAAGTTTGCCTTTGCCTTTACCTGCACCACGTAGCACCCGTGAGCCAAGGCCCAGCAAGAAGACATAATATTCATCACAACCAACAATAACAGATGAATAGTCTTATAAGCATGATCAAACACTTAGCACTCATATTAACTACATAGCATGTATTCAGAATCAAAGATGCAACCAAGAATTAATAACAATCAAGTTACATGACTATCAGGGCCAACAACTTAGGCCGCACCCTCTTTTTACCCCACTGACTTCGGCCTGCTTAAACCGAGCTCAGTGCATAATAAGCTGTCCTCGGATACCAGTGGCCGAGCCGCGCCCTATGCGCTAGTGTAACCTTGGGCACTCTTCGGCCGTGGTTTACTGTTTACATGGCATAATACCATCCTTTCAAAGTATACATATTAGGGAACCCTTAGTCCCACTACAAATACACAACCAGGTGCAGTTTTCTTACCTTTAATTTCCACGTTCACCGACTACGAGCGATGACTCTCGACCACGATCTGCTTCCCGAGTCCTAGCTTAACACCTAGTCATAACCAGGGTAATGGATTCCATTAATATTCAAATAAAGGTTTTTAGGTACAATGCTAGCTTGCGGGTCATTGAATTTGACCAAACACGGTGGTGGAATCGATACCGAGCACCCTAGGTTAGATTCCCGCACTTAAAATCCCCAAAAGATCAAAGATGCACCTAAGGGCTGCGGCCCCTAAAACCTAGCCACGGCCCACCCCTGAAACAGAAACCAAGCCCCTCAGAGGGCAGACACACGTCGCGGCCCTGCCCTGTGGCGCCGCGACGCTCCCCTTCGGCCGAGCCTCCTTGGCTCCTTTGCTTCGTAGGGCTGCAGTGCTCTAGAACAGAGTCGCGGCCCAACCCTTCGTTCTCAAAGAAACCTCCATTTTTGATTCTCAAACCTCACTCAAACTCCTCCAAAACTACCCCAACTCTACAACTCAATTACCCAAAGACTTCCCACACAATTCCTGCAACACAACCCAGCTGAAACCTAGATTAGAAACCCATCAAAAACCTATTTCAATCTCTGAAACTTATTAACGTAAGAACACAAAAACCAGCCATGGAAACACAAAAATTCAGCCATTAAATCATAAATTCAAGCTTACCTCAACTGCAGAATCAATCCTCCAAAAGATTTCTGGGCTAACTTCCGAGATTCTAGCTTCAATTTAATCTTCAAATCCAAAACCCAAAAACCACTTAGAACACAACCAAAATCACAGAATTTCAACAACAGAGAGTGGGAATCAATCCTTACCTTAGTCCCTGATTGAATCCTCAATTAACCCTTTAGCTAATCCTCTAAATCCCAACTTCAATCCTAAGAATTTCAGCTACAATTTCTAGATTCTGTGTTTTCCTTTGAGAGAGAAAGAGAGGAAGAGGAAAGTATCGGTCTAATTTGTTCTACTGCTTTATAAAGCCTTTTAAGTCTATCCTTAAGTGATTAAGCTAATCCCAAGGCTCGGGGTACCGGAAATGTCCCCAAGGGAAAAATGGTAAAATTCCCCAAAATTCCCGTTTAAGCTTCATAACCTCAAATATATCTTCATATATTTATTTCCATAACCCGGTAGTCTAAATAACCACCCGATACCTGAAATACCCCTGACTTGTCCAAAGTCAAATATTAAGCCCTGTTGTGACTTTCCCGCTATCTAGCTCCCTAGGACCGCCTCAAGTCGCACTCTACAGATCTACCCACATAATAATGTGGTTCTCACAGATATAACATTTAACCACACTTAGATTCATATAATCACACAAGCATGCTTATCATACAATCATGCATTAAATCAATAAATTCACACATAAACCAATTATGCCCTCCCGGCACACTAATCAAGGCCCTTAAGCCTTATTAGTGATTTTGGGTCGTTACAACTATCCCCTCCTACTGAGAATTTTGTCCTCGAAATTTACCTGAATAGCTGGGGATACTGATCCCGCATCGCTGTCTCTAACTCCCAGGTCGTTTCTTCGACCTTGCTATTTCTCCACAACACTTTAACTAACAGAATCGTCTTATTCCATAGAACTTTGTCCTTTCGATCCAAAATCTGAATTGGTCGCTCTTCATAGGACAAATATGTCTGTAGCTCTAAGTCCTCATACTTTAGCACATGTGTCATATCTGAAACAGACTTCCGCAACATGGAGACATGGAATACATCATGAACTCCTGATAGCGACGGTGGCAAGGCCAACCTGTAAGCCACCTGTCCAATCCTTTCTAGAATCTCGAAAGGTCCAACAAACCGAGGGCTCAGCTTGCCCTTTACCCTAAATCTCCTCACCCCTCTCAATGGAGAAACTCGCAGAAACACGTGGTCCTCAACCTGGAACTCCACGTCCCTACGCTTAGGATCAGCGTAGCTTTTCTGCCTACTCTGCGAGGCAAGCATTCTGGCTCGAATCTTCTCAATAGCTTCATTAGTCTTCTTAACCATATCTGGCCCTAAATACTTTCTCTCACTCATCTCATCCCAATGAATGGGTGATCTACACTTTCTTCCATATAACATTTCATAAGGAGCCACTCCAATCGTGGATTGATAACTGTTGTTATATGAGAACTCAATCAATGGTAGATACTTACTCCAAGATCCCTCAAAATCAATCACACACGCCCTAAGCATGTCCTCCAACACCTGAATCATCCTCTCAGACTGTCCATCAGTCTGAGGATGGAAAGCCGTGCTAAACTTCAACTAGGTCCCCATAGCTCTCTGTAGAGCTCCCCAAAACTTAGAGGTAAAGATAAGATCTCAATTAGATACAATAGACTTTGGAACCCCATGGAGACGAACTATCTCCATCACATACAACTCTGCATACTGTTCCACTGTATAGGTCGACTTTACTGGCAGAAAATGAGCTGACTTGGTGTATCTGTCTACTATTAACCACACCGAGTCACAAAGTCCCACTGTCCTGGGTAGTCCTCCAACAAAATCCATCGTGATGTCCTCCTACTTCCACTCTGGGATACCCAAAGGCTGAAGCAATCCCGCTGGTCGCTGATGTTCAGCCTTTACCTGCTGACATGTCAAACATCTAGCCACATACTCTACAACATCCTTCTTCATCTTGGGCCACCAATATAATGTCCGTAGATCCTGATACATCTTCGTGGTACCCAGATGAAGTGAGTATGGCGTAGTGTGAGACTTATCCAGTATCTCTCGTCTGATCCCCTCATCTATTGGAACACAAATCCATCCCTGATATCGAAGTATACCAGTCTCAGAAATAGAATAATCCTTAGTTGTCCCAGCTAAGACATGCTGCCTAACATCTTGCAACTGCACATCCACCAATTGTCCCTCCTTGATCCTCTCTAGCAGGGTCGACTGCAAAGTAATATTAGCTAGCTAGCCCACCACCAACTCTATCTTTGCCCTGGCCATCTCATCAGCTCACTCTCTCGAGATCTGGGTGGAACTATACAATTGTCCTGGGCCCCTCCTACTCAACGCATCTGCCACCACATTGGCCTTCCCTGGGTGGAAAAGGATATCGCAGTCATAGTCCTTAACCAACTCCAACCAAGGCCTTTGTCTTATGTTCAGATCCTTCTGAGTGAAGAGATATATCAAACTCTTATGGTCAGTGTATATCTCGCACTTCTCCCCATACAGGTAATGACGCCACACCTTCAAGGCGAATACCACTGCTGCTAGTTCCAAATCATGAGTAGGATACCGCTGTTCATACTCTTTTAGCTGCCGCGATGCATAAGCTATAACTTTCTCATTCTACATCAGCACGCAGCCTAAACCCATCCTCGATGCATCACAGTAAACCACAAACTTTCCTTCCTTCGAAGGAAGACTCAGCACAGGTGTAGAAATAAGTTGTCGCTTCAACTCTTGGAAACTGTTGTCACACTTCTTTGACCAAACAAACCTCTAATTCTTTCTTGTCAATTCTTTCATTGGTGAAGCAATATTTGAAAATCCCTCCACAAACCGCCTGTAATAACCTACCAACCCAAGGAAACTCCGCACCTCCGAGGCGTTCCTTGTCCTCGGCCAATCTCTCACCGCTTCCACCTTAGAAGGATCCACCTTAATCCCTTCCGCGCCAACTATATGTCCAAGAAAAATCACCTCTGGCAACCAAAACTCACACTTCTTAAACTTGGCATATAATTGATGCTCCCTTAACCTCTGCAAAACCTGACGAAGATGCCGCTCATGCTCTGCCTTTGAACTGGAGTATACTTGAATATCGTTGATGAAGACAATGACGAACTGATCCAAAAAGTCCTTGAACACCTTGTTCATCAAATCCCTAAAAGTTGTCGGAGCATTGGTAAAACTAAAAGACATGACCAAGAACTCATAGTGCCTATATCACGTTCGAAAGGCCGTCTTCGGTATATCCTCATCTTTGATCCTCAGCTGGTGATAACCATATCGTAGATCAATCTTTGAGAACATCGTCTTTCCCTGCAGCTGATCGAACAAGTCATCAATCCTTGGTAGAGGGTACTTATTCTTGATAGTGAACTTGTTCAATTCCCTGTAATGTATACACATCCTCAATGCCCCGTCCTTCTTAACAAATAACACTAGAGCCCCCCATAGTGAGTAACTAGGTCTGATGAATCCCAAATCTAGAAGCTCCTAAAACTGTATCTTTAGTTCCTTCAACTCTACTGGTGCCATTCTATATGGTATCCTTAATACTGGCTCTGTCCCTGGTGCTAACTCAATCTCAAACTGAATCTCCCTACGTGGCGGCAACCCTGGTAGATCCTCAGGAAATACATCCAAAAACTCACACACCAATCTGGTCTCTCCCGGCCTTGCTGGCATAACCCTAGTGGTATCCACTACACTGGCCAGAAAACCTATGCATCCCCCCTGCAACAAGTCTTTGGCTCTCAATGTTGAAATCATGGGTACGCGAGGTCCACATACCGCACCCACAAAGACAAAAGGATCCTTGCCCTCACGCTCAAAAGTCATCATCTTCTTCCTGCAATCAATAGTTGCCCCATATCTGACCAACCAATCCATCCCTAAGATCATATCGAAATCCTCCATGTCTAACTCAATCAGATCTACCGAAAGTTCCCTACCATCAACCATCACTGGCAGTGCCCTAATCCATCTCCTAGAAATTACCTGTTCCCTTGTAGGCAATAAAGTCTCAAACCCCGCAGTCTGATATTCACTAGGTCTACACAATCTATCAATCACTTTACTAGAAACAAAGGAATGTGTAGCACCAGAATCAATCAATACAGTAAAAGGAGAGCCAGCGCTAGAAAGCTGACTTGTCACTACCGAGGGACTAGCCTCGGCCTCTGCCTGTGTCAAAGTGAATACTCGAGCTGGAGTCAAGCTATCCACCTTTCCTGCTTCACCTTTCTTCACTGTTGGGCATTCTTTCCTGAGATGCCCCAATGTTCTGCACACAAAACAAGCTTTGGCTCGACATTCAACCAGGTGATGCCTTCTACACCTTGGGCACTCTGGATAGGTCCACCACGCCTCACCGCCACCCTGATGGCCACCTTGACCACCCTGACCCCTCCTATCAAGACCAGCAGTGGTCGAAGTGTCAGGAGTCTTTCTCTTGAAGTCACTGGGCCCTCCGCCCCTACCTGTCCCTGAATAAGGAGGCACCACTCTGCAGCCCTCGCGCCTCACCACACTTTTCCTCCAAATCTTGTTCTCCGTTTCCTCAGCGGTAAGAGCCTTCTCAACGGCCTGGGCATACGTTGCTCCTCCAGGTACCGTTGTAATCCTAACATCCCGGGCTATCATAGCATTAAGCCCCCTGGTAAATCTATCCTGCCTAGCAGCATCAGTAGGCACAAGATCTGGTGCAAACTTCGCAAGCCTGTCAAATTTTAGGGCATACTCAGTAACAGTCATATTGCCCTGCACCAAACCCACAAACTCATTAACTTTTGCTGCCCTGACAACAACAATGTAGTATTTTTGGCTAAACAAGTCTCTGAAGCCTTCCCAACTCAAAGTGGTCACATCCCTGGTCTGTGATGCCACCTCCCACCAAATGCAGGCATCCTCCCTCAATATATAGGTGGCACAGGCCACTCTGTCATGCCCCTCTACTCTCATGAAATCCATAATAGTTGTGATCATAGTTAGCCATTGCTCAGCCTTCAATGAATCAAGTCCCTCCTCAAAGATTGGAGGTTGCTGCTTCCTAAAACGCTCATATAACGGCTCCCACCTATTCCCAACCTCCCCAGACTGTACAACTGGCACTACTATAGGTGGTACAATAGGGGCAGCACTCCCTGATGGAGTATGCTGTCGCAGTAGACGAATATGTTCATCCTGGCTCTGCAACCGAGCCTGCATATCTGTCATGAGTTGCTGCCAGTTCTCAGGAACTGGCAAAGGAATCTGGCCCTGGTCATCACCCCCGGTCCCAGACCTAGTGCCGGTTAGTCGTGTAGATTTTCTTGGACGCATAGCTATCCAAGTCAACTTGCAATCAACGACTCGACAATTAGACTATGATGACAGGGTAAAAGCTTCTCCAACATCTTCCTAATGGAATATAACCAATCACAAACAATCAGAATATAGGCATTCATCCACATGCACCGGCTGCTGATAAGCATGCCCCAACATTACCACACAACAGCTAAGAAAAAAAACATTCATCCATGCTCGATATACAGTTAATCATCCAAATATTCATTTACATGCACAACGATGCTAATAAGCAAGCCTTAATCTTTTCATACAGCAGTCAAGGGCCAGGCCCTTTCAGTATCTCATGCTTCCTATTAATTCAATAAATAACAACATTTATAATTCATTCCAGACATACAAGCATATATGCACATATACACATTACCTAACCCTGAATTGAGCTTGTCTCTAGCAACGAATGTACATGTCCAGCCGGTCTTCAGGAACCCTTAAACCTAGGATGCTTTGATACCAAGTTGTAACGCCCTAGATAGCCAGGACTGCTAAACTGTGTACTTATAAAGGTTCTGGACTTGCTAATAAAGTCATTTAGTTAAAAACGTGTCACTAACCATAAGTGTGCTAGGGTTTAAAAGGGTTTTGGTCTCAAAAGATACATTTTATATAATTAAACAATTTTACACATGGGATCCCAAAAAGAAACAGTGTTTAAAAGCCGATTTACAGAATCTCCAAAATACAGACAACCATCAGACGTTCTAAGGCAAAACAGATGTTTATAGCTCTCATGTTCCTATCGTCCTCACAACCGTGGCGGCTGAGTAGCTGGTCATGTACATTCAGCTCACATAGCCCTCCAAGTCAGGGCTGATCAAGTTTGCCCTTGCCTTTACCTGCACCACGTAGCACCTGTGAGCCAAGGCCCAACAAGAAAACATAATATGCATCACAACCAACAATAGCAGATGAATAGTCTTATAAGCATGATCGAACACTTAGCACTCATATTAACCACATAGCATGTATTCAGAATCAAAGATGCAACCAAGCATTAATAACAATCAAGTTACATGACTATCATGGCCGACAACTTAGGCCACACCCTCTGTTTACCCCACTGACTCCAGCCCACTTAAACCGAGCTTAGTGCATAATAAGCAGTCCTCGGCTACCAGTGGCCGAGCCGCGCCCTGTGCGCTAGTGTAACCTTGGGCATTCTTAGGCCATGGTTACTGTTTACATGGCATAATACCATCTTTTCAAAGTATACATATTAGGGAACCCTTAGTCCCACTACAAATACATAATCGGGTGCAGTTTTCTTACCTTTAATTTCCACGTTCACCGACTACGAGCGACGACTCTCGAGCACGATCCGCTTCCCGAGCCCTAGCTTAACACCTAGTCACAACCAGGGTAATGGATTCCATTAATATTCAAATAAAGGTTTCTAGGTACAATGCTAGCTTCCGGGTCATTGAATTCCACCAAACACAGTGGTAGGATCGATACCGAGCACCCTAGGTTAGATTCCCGCACTTAAAATCCCCAAAAGATCAAAGATGCACCTAAGGGCTGCGGCCCTTGAAACCTAGCCGCGGCCCGCCCCTGAAACAGAAACCAAGCCCCTCAAAGGGCAGACATGCGTCGCGGCCCTGCCCTGTGGCGCCACGGCACTCCCCTTCGATCGAGCCTCCCTGGCTCCTTTGCTTCGTAGGGCTGCAGCGCTCTAGAACAGAGTCGCGACCCAACCCTTCGTGCTCAGAAAAACCTCCATTTTTTACTCTCAAACCTCACTCAAACTCCTCCAAAACTACCCCAACTCTACAACTCAATTACCCAAAGACTTCCCACACAATTCCTGCAACACAACCCAGTTGAAACCAAGATTAGAAACCCATCAAAATCCTATTTCAATCTTTGAAACTTATTAACTTAAGAACACAAAAACCAGCCATGGAAACACAAAAATTCAGCCATTAAATCATAAATTCAAGCTTACCTTAACTGCAGAATCAATCCTCCAAAAGATTTCTGGTCTAACTTCCGAGGTTCTAGCTTCAATTTAATCTTCAAATCCAAAACCCAAAAACCACTTAGAACACAACCAAAATCACAGAATTTCAACAACAGATAGTGGGAATCAATCCTTACCTTAGTCCTTAATTGAATCCTCAATTAACCATTGAGCTAATCCTCTAAATCCCAGCTTCAATCCTCAGAATTTCATCTACAATTTCTAGGTTCTGTGTTTTTCCTTTGAGAGAAAAAGAGAGGAAGAGGAAAGTATCGATCTAATTTGTTCTACTGCTTTCTAAAGCCTCTTAAGTCTATCCTTAATTAAGCTAATCCCAAGGCTCGGGGTACCGGAAACGTCCCCGAGGGAAAAATAGTAAAATTCCCCAAAATTCCCGCTTAAGCTTCCTAACCTCAAATATATCTCCATATATTTATTTCCATAACCCGGTAGTCTAAAATACCACCCAATACCTGAAATATCCCTGACTTGTCCAAAGTCAAATATTAAGCCCCGTTGTGACTTTACCGCTGTCTAGCTCCCTAGGACCGCCTCAAGTCGCACTCTGCAGATTTACTCACATAATAATGTGGTTCTCACAGATATAACATTTAACCACACTTAGATTCATATAATCACACAAGCATGCTTATCATACAATCATGCATTAAATCAATAAATTCACACAAAATCCAATTATGCCCTCCCGGCACACTAATCAAGGCCCTTAAGCCATATTAGTGATTTTGGGTCGTTACAAGGGCTAAATCACTATAAAATTCATGTGTATTTATTTTAGATAATCATACTCTATCGTTTATTCTATTTTTTTCATTCAAAAGGTGTCGTATACTGTACATACGACCGTTGGCCAATTTCACAGGTCAACATTTTGTTGCTTTCATTGAGAGTACGACATCAAGAAACAAACTTTCATCATTTATACGATGCCTCCAAATCCAGTCAAACCAAGAAGAGTGCTCCCAGGGATTCTACCACCCAGGATCCCATAGATCCCATTAACAAACCTCAGGTGGAGGTTGGAGATCAACCTGATGCGAAAGATCCACAGGACTCTCACCAGTAGGAGATGGCCCAATTTCTGGCGAGACAGGAGGCCTTTGCTGCAGAAATTGCCCTTCAGAAGGAGACTATGGACCGGCAACGACGGGAGATAGATGAGCAGGTCCAGAGAATGATCTAGAGAGGGCAGGAGGCTAACCGGAGACATTACGAGGCTATTGTGGCCTTGGCGGCGGCTACTCAGTTAGCCCGAGCTAACGCTGAAGTTGCTGCTCAGGCAGTGAGGGAGGCTTAGGCCAAAGCATCAGGAATGCGAGACACTAGTAACAGAGAGTCCTAGGGGAGGAGTAGGACCCCAAGGACACTCTCATAACCACTTTCCCAGAGATAGGATGACGATGCACAGTCCAAGACTGCCTCATCCATGACCAAGAAGAATAATACTTCCTCTCGAAGTAGAAGTATTACCAACCCGAAGGCCCCCCTCCCAGGCGGACAGACGAAACAACGTAGGAGATGGGGTCAGACATCTGAGAGGCATGACAGAAATAGAAATGACTGATCAAAGTCTCAAAGTCATGTAGGAGGAGAGGCTTGGGGGCAGGGTCACACCGACAGGGGAGATGAAGGGAAGTTCGTTGCCATCTCAGTAGGAATAATTTATTGTAGTCCATTGTGGGATAGTATACACTAGAACCCTATCAACACCTTGCAAGAGTTCCTGGACCGAATCGAAAAAAGGCATAAGCTAGATGATTCTATCATGAAGGAAGAAAAAGGCATAAACCATCCGACCACTGTCAAGGTAGATAAGAAAGGCGCAAACCCTCAGGGGTCGAGCAGGGTGGAGGAAAGAAAGCTAAGTCACCACCAGACTACAAACAGCCTAAGCATCAACCCTACCCACCCAGGTTCACCAATTATACCGTCCTGACTACATCAAGGGCTGAGATTTACTTGGCAACATACCAGGAGGTACCATACCAAAAGCCACCACCCTTGCATTTAGATGGCAAGAGGGATAAGAATAAGTTTCGTCGTTTCCATAATGATTATGGACACGACACAAACGAGTGCAAACAATTGAAGGATGAGAGAGAGTTTCTTCTTTGATCAGGAAAACTCTCGAGGTACCGAGGCAAGACCGAAACCCCAAGAAGGAATCCAGAATTGTGAAGGCAGAGAAGTCCACCAGTGGAGTCGGTGGCTATAGACTTCACACTGGATACCATATGTCTAGGGCCCCACATAGTAGGAAACAATAACAACGCTCGAGAGCGATATCCAAGATATGAGGTAGGGGAGTCTTTCCAATGTATGGCAGTTGAGGAGTGGTCTCCAAAAAATCCAAAGTATGAAAGTGAAACTCTCACTTTTACTGAGGATGATGTCAGGCACGTGAGGTACCCCCACAATGACCCTCTGGTCTTTACCATTCAAATCGCCAATGCCCGAGTGAAGAGATGCTTGGTGGATACGGGAAACTCAATAGATATCATCTATAAATCATCCCTCGAGAAGATGAAGCTCACGGTCAAGGACCTGACACCGTGTTCCCAAGTGATATATGGATTCACGGGAGAATGCCTAGCACCAGCAAGAACTATCAGACTACCGGTCACGGTTGGGGATGCCCCCAGGCACGAGACTGTGATGACAGAGTTCCTAGTGGTAGATGGCTCATCAACTTACAATGTAGTGCTCGGGAGAGCCCTCCTGATGCGAAGAGAATGAAGGAACTGATGAGGTTGTCAACATGGAAGTTGACATTGAAAGAAACATTCTACTGGAGCCGGGAGCTCCTTTTAAAAAAGATTTGTTATTATAGAAAGTTTCCCAAAGCGAGGGAAACGACATCGATTCTCGCTTTGGGGATGACATCATAGGGGTAGGACAAGTCGAAGATCTTGACGAAGTCCTACTATATGAGGAGGACTCGACTAGAGTAATCAAAGTCGGGAAGGAGTTAAAGGTGGGAATTAAAGCCCGGTTGGTGGAATTTTTGAAGACAAACCAAAACGTCTTTGCCTAGTCACATAAGGACATGGTTGGAATTTCTCCATCCGTGATAAGTCATGTCCCCAATATAGATAAAAACTACCCACCAGTGCAACAAAAAAGGAGACTGCTTGACAAAGAACGATCTCAAGCCCTGAAAAAGGAGGTCAAGTGGCTCAAGGAAAACAATTTTATAAGGGAGGCCTACTACCCTGATTGGGTATCAAACCCCGTGCTAGTCCCAAATCCAAATGGGAAGTGGAGAACATGTGTGGACTTCACAGATCTGAACAAGGCCTACCCCAAAGACTGCTTCCCGCTACCCAGAATAGAACAACTGGTCGATGCAACGGCAGAACATGAAATACTCTCATTCATGGATGTGTATTTGGGTATAATCAAATAAGTATGCACCCTCCCGACGAGGAACATACTAGCTTTCGGACAGACAAGGGATTGTACCATTACAAGGTGATGCCATTCGGCTTGAAGAACGCAGAAGCCACCTATCAGCGTTTAGTGAATGGCATGTTTTGAGACTTTATTGACAAAAATATGGAGGTATACGTCAATGACAAGCTGGTCAAGTCCAAAGAAGCTGGAGGGCATGTTCAAGACTTGGGGGAATGCTTTGCAATACTTATAAAGTATAGCATGAAGTTAAACCTTCTCAAGTGCTCATTTGGAGTTGGTTCTGGTAAGTTTCTCGGATACATAGTCAATTCACGTGAAATCGAGGCTAACCCCGAGAAAATCAAAGCATTGATCGACATGAAGTCACCTACCACAATCAAAGAAGTGCAAAGCTTAACTGGGAGAGTAGCTGCCCTCAGTAGGTTCATATCAAAGTCTACGGACAAGTGTGTCCCTTTCTTTAACTTACTGAGGGGCAGCAAGAAGATCCAATGGACTGAGGAATGTGAGGAAGCTTTCCAAGCCCTGAAGGAGAACCTCGCCCAACCTCCTGTCCTAGCGAAGCCAATATATGGTGAAGTATTATTCATCTATTTGGCAATCACCGAGTATACAATCAGTGTTGCTTTGGTAAAGGAAGAGAATAGGGTACAACACCCTGTATACTATATCTGTAAAAGGCTAGTAGGTGCGGAGTCTAGGTATCCCCCTCTTGAAAAAGCTAGCCTACTATTTAGTAATCGCCTCTCGAAATTTGCGTCCATATTTCCAAGCTTACTCGATCCGAGTCGTGACCGATCAATCGCTGAGACAGGTTCTCCAGAAACCAGAGACCTCGGGATGATTACTCAAGTGGGCAGTGGAACTAGGATGGTTTGATATCACTTATCATTCAAGGACGGCGATAAAAGGACAAGCATTGGCAGACTTCATAGTCGAAGGCACCATTGAAGAACCTTCCTACCAATCAGAGAATGGAGATACCGAGAAGGAAGGAGATACTCCTATATGGAAGCTATATGTTGATGGAGCATCCAATGAACATAACTCAGGTGCAGGAATCATACTGATCACTCTGGAGAATCACCGAATCCATTGTGCTCTCAGATTTGGATTCAACGCTTCAAACAACGAGGCATTATTAGGAGGATTACACTTGTCTCGGGATGTGCATGACAGTCCCTGGAGATATTCAGCGATTCCCAGCTAGTGGTGTACGAGGTACTATGGGAGTATCAAGCCAAGGGACTTAGGATGGTGCAGTACCTGAACAAGGTGAAGGAATTGTTGGCACAGTTCAAGAAATACTAAATTATACAAGTCTCAAGAGAGCGAAATGCCAATGTTGATGCCTTAGCCAAGCTTGGCAGTGCTAAAGATGCGAACACCCTGAATGTCGTTCCCGTATAATACTTGGCGGATAGAAGCATAACTGAGCATGAGGCAAATGTATTATTTTTTAATCATCTATGTAACAGCCATTGTGCTTCAATGAATGAATGAATTTTATTTCTTAAGTTTTACTTATTTCTTTAAATTTATTTCAACGAGGGACTTGTCCTTTAGACTTGTCAACCCCATCGGATCATGCTCGATTCTGGTCCTTGAGGGACCTATCAACCTATACGATCAAAAAGAGAGACAAGTCCTAGGACCTAGTCGCCAAATTAATGGATCATGTTTGATCTTGGTTCTTGAGGAGCCTATCAACCCATAAGATCTAAATGAGAGACTAGTCCAAGGACCTTTTCGCCAAACTATTTGATCATGTTTGATCCTCATTCTTGAGGAACCTATCGACCCACACGATCAACAAGAGAGACAGGTCCTAGGACCTTGTCGCCAAATTAATGGATCATGTTCATTCTTGGTTCTTGAGGAGCCTATCGACCCATAAGATCCAAATGAGAGACTGGTCTGAGGACCTTGCCGCCAAACTATTTGATCATGTTTGATCCTGGTTCTTGAGAAACCTATCGACCCACACGATCAACAAGAGAGACAGGTCCTAGGACCTTGTCGCTAAATTTATTGATCACGTTCGATCCTGGTTCTTGAGGAACCTATCGACCCATACGATCAAAAAACAAGAGACTGGTCTGAAGACCAATCGCCATCATCGAATCATAATCGAATCTGGTCCTTGATGGACCAATGGATAATTTGATCTAAGACTCGTTACAGGCTCGATTAGCCCATCTAGACCCGGTTGATCCAACTTAGACACTTCTGTCTACAATCATTATAACGAGTACACGAGAGATTACGTAGATCGTGATCGACGCTTGCTACACAATCTGCATCTGTGTATAAGTATCATTACTACTGCGTATGAAACCATCACTTGACTACCAATGAGGGACAAGAATTTTCTGCTTGCATCATTGGGTGAAAAGGATAGTACTATGTGTCTAAACGCTCGAAGCAAGGCATAGTCAAGAAGCATGTGACCAATGCTTTTAAACCCATGATCACTTGGGGGGCGTATAGTACATACCGATTGGGGTATACATGAGCAATGAGGGCGTGACCTTAAGTACTAAGCAAGCTCAAGTATTTCTAGGACATTTGTTCAACATATGTTCCGAAAGTGCAAAAAACAAAAACAAAAAAAGCATTGGTAGGGAGATTCCTATCCATGTCCCTTATGGGGTGGTCGGGTAGTCCATCAACCCTATAGGGCGGTCGGCCTATCACCCATGGGGTGGTTGAACTAACCTATTTTGTTCATGGTACTTGGTGAAGTATCGAACTACTAACATTACCAAGGTTGTTAGCATGAAAAACATTAAAGAGTAGGGTTAGTATGGCACGTGAAATGCATGTGTTCAGAGTATACTGATACCTGAACCAATGAGGGTTGTGAGTTGATATACTTACTAAGCATTGGAAATAAAAAATTTCAATCAATACACTGAGTACTCATAACAAAAAAGCATAAACGCATAAAATGTCATATGTAAAAAATTTCAAGTACAAGGTGCCCCACCAATGGCATGAAAGGAATGACAGAATAAAGGATCAAGAAGACTAACTGGGGTGAGGAGTATCATCTGAGAGACTACCCTGAGCCTCGACAGCCTCATGAGCCAGACATTTCTTAAGCTCCTTCGCTCGCGTCTTCTCGTGAAGGAAATCTAAGTTCAGATTTTTGTTGGACTTCTAGATCAAGTAGAAGCAAGAGAAAGTTGTCTCTGAATACTCCTCTCGAGCCTTGTCCCGAGCAGCTTTGACCTCTTGCTCCTTCTCGACAAGAACATCCTTCCGCAATCGGTCCATGTTAGTAATGATCTTCTCTTTCTCAGCTTCAGACTGTTGGAGCTGAGCGGCAAGTTTCCCCTCCATCTGGATTATCCTAAGAGTCAAATCGGTCATTTCCTATTGTTTGAGCTCCACGGTACTACGGAGGGTGTTAATCTCTTCATCCTTCGAAGTAATGTCAGCATCCCTAAAGCCGAGAATGCGCCTCAGGTCTAGCACCTCTTGGCGGACAACTTTGAGCTCAAAACGAAGGTTGGAGAGCGTAGAGGTATACTCCATAGACATGTCACGTACATGAGAGACCAGCATCAGTGCCTGCAAAAAACATATAAGTGTTAGATAAACGTCAGCACATAAGAGACAAGAAAAAATTGTAAAGGACTCACATTCTGAATGTCTAGGAGTGACATCGTTATAATGGTGCTCAAGTCCTTATTCTTAATCCCATTAAAATCCATTTTCATCTACTCCAGATGAGACGCTCGGTCCATGAGGGCACCTAAGTTGCGTATAGCAGACTAGTGTGGCTCCGATAAGGGAGCATGTGTAGAACTAAAAGCACCTGCATCAGTGGAAATGGGAACATCTAGTGTAGACAGAGATGGCTCTACCTCTGCGACATGACTAGATGCCAAAATAATCGAAATAAACGCCAAAGGATTCGGAGGAGACACCTCAGGAGGAACCTCCATGACCGATTCAACCTTAACCCTAGCCCTTTTTTCCACTCAAATAGAAGGACTGGCCTCGGTGGGAGTCAACCTTTGCTGGGTATGAACAAAGGCAAATATTTCTGAACCTGCAAAAGAAGATCAAATGTTAGAAGGATATTAAACACAGATGTATCATAAAATAAAGGTGATAAAGTGTCGAACCTTCTGAATGAGATTCAGGTTCGAACGTAGTCTCATCAAAGTCGTCTGAAGCAAGCGATGAGTACGCGACAGATGCACCCACCTCATCACCCTCCTGTCCAGCTGGTAGGGGTGTTCATTGGATGACATCCAATGTTTTTAAGCCCATCCAATCCTATCCAATCATCTTGAACCAACCGATCCGATCCGATCCAATGGATGATTGGATCGATTCGGTTCCATCCATTGGATGCATCCATTGGTTATCCGTTGGATCGGATCGGATCCATCCGATCTTTTAAAACCTTTATTTAGGCTGATTTAAAAAAAATATATAATATTTCAATTATAAAAACACTAATTACTCATCCAAATAATAAAAATATTTAATTGTAATGTTTAGTTTAGTGTTTTTTTAATCATCCCATGTGTGCAAGCCTATAGTAAGCTACAGTGAGGTATTGGATGTAATTGGATGGAAATTGGATCAGTTCGGTCGGTTTTTATTGGATGTCGGATGGTCATCCAACAACCGACCGATCCAATTTGGATTTTTAAAAATTACATCCGATCCGATCCAATAGTAATTGGACATCAAATTTTTGGCGGTCAGTTTTTTTTGGATCGGTCGGTTTTTATTGGATCGGATATTTTCTGCACACCCCTACCAGCTGGCACAGGTGAAGATGGTACCTCCTTGGCATGAATGGGTCCCGAGGAGTCTATGGCAGTCATGGGCTCGGGACCATCATATTCCGGAACATCGACTATAGTCGGAGGAAACAACCCCACTATTCTAAGGTTATCTGTAGTAACAAGAGTCTTGAAATTCTTCTCCTCAGGGGTCATTGCAATCAGCTCCTTGGCCCTCACTATCATAGCCTGGGTCGGGAGCGGTCTATAAAAAGGCCCAACGTGCTTAAACTTGGAATAGTTTGCCCCTGTGTCCTTAGTAAAGAAATAGTTGTTGGTGTATCTAAATGCCTTGCTATTTCCAGAAATCTCTTCCAAGAAGGTGTCTGTACCCTTGCTTATATAATGGTGGAAGTGGAAATACCCCGAGTTGCACTGAGAAGGATTCGTCTTCAGGTCAAACATGTAGTGGATCTCATGAGGCACTAGAGCAGCCCATTTTTTGCAGTGCTAGATATTGTAAAATGCAGATAAGACCAAGATCGCATTAGGAGACAGTTGAGAAGGACTAATACCAAAATAGTCTGCAACACTACGAAAGTATGGATGAAGAGGAAGTAGAGCACCAGACTTAATGGAAAAACGTGTCCAAGCGCACATACCCAGAGGGGCTCCTCAACTCTGTCATCTGGACCAGGGATAGTAATAGACACGCCAGAGAGGTCAAAGGTCTTCCTTAAGTTCTTTACCTTCTCTTTAGTCATGTTAGAGGTCGCCCCCTTGAACCAAAAAACCTCATAATTAGCAGGGCGAGGCTTCTCAACCAGTTTCCATATGGTCTCACTGGCGAAGGAGAATCTGATGAATGAAACTCCTTTTGTCGTCTCTTCTTCTGCTGCGCAGCTGGCAAGACTGTCTTGCTCTTGGAAGGAGGGCGAACCACCTTAGGCTACAACCTGTGAATAGAACGCTCCTGAGGATGAGTAGCATAGTGATGAGAGCCCTCTATATGATCTTGCTGAGAAAAAGATTGATGGGGAGTCTGATTAGTATCTCAGTGCAAAAGGCGTTGCAATGAGTCTTGCTGACCTGACCTATCCCACTGAGAAGAATGACTCTGGTGAGATGTGCCTTGAGAGCCACGGGGCGTACTGTGCTGAGAAGAGATCTTAAAGGAGCCATGCGAGGAGCCTTGAGTAATGTGCCTGGCAATATGAGGATCATCTTCAGAAGGTTGCCGAGTTGTCTGTTTTACTCTCGCCATTGGGCAATACCTTTTCAAAAACTTCCTCACTGAACAAGTATAAAGCGGAGCGAGGGAGAATCCTTTTCACCCTTTCCAATAACTCCTGGGAGTACGCTCACTTACTGACTCATCTCATGAATAGGAGCTGGACATATGCAACAGAAGAAAAATGAAGATTAAAGTTAGTAAATGAGCATAATGAAGCCAATACTTGGGGGCATATCCATGAGGAGTATAAATGAAGAAATTAGGAGAAAAATTCTATATAGGGGGTCGGCCCAGTGAGCTTAAGCCTGGGCTGACCACATTGAATCCAACAGATTACGAAGCCTGAAAAATGGGGCATAGGTGGTCGACCTACCACCTTAGGTTGAACACCCCAGGGATGCAAGCCTCAGAAAAATGCCAGAGGACTATTCAAGTCTCCAGGAAAATAATTTTTACAGTACAAGGAAGATCTCCATGGAAATCAGTTGAGAGGACGAGAAAATTATTTTTAGGATCCCAGGTGGTCGACTTATGCTTGGGCCAGCCACCCTGGATCCCTGAAAATCGCCCAAGGGGAGGTACTCGGCCCATGAAGCTCTAGGGGTGGTCGACCCTAGCCCTAATTCTAGGCCTGGAAATCGCCTAAGGAAAGGGAAGGGAAGCCCTGGACGTACTCGGCCCATGAGGTGTACACAACTCGGCCCATAAAGCTCTAGGGGTGCTCGGTCCAAACCCTATTCCTAGACCTGGAAATCGTACAAGGAGAAGCCATGAAGGTGCTCAGCCCAAACCATGTTCCTAGACCTAGAAATCGCACAAGGAGAAGCCCTGAAGGTAATCGGCCCTAACCCTAATCCTATACCTGGAAATCAAAGGTGCTAGGGTTTGGAGTCCCAGAAATAGCCAAGACTAATGAGGTGGTTGGCCTACGGTCTTACATCCTTGGAAATCGCCCACCCTAGGGTTTATAACCCTAGAAATCGCCCAGACTAAGGAATTTTACAGAAAAATCTTGATTCAAGTAAGTCAATTATTTTGGATCAAAATACAACAAAACAAGAAGATTCAGACAAAAATTCCTCAAAAATTCAAAGTGTTTCTTATAAATCTAAGCACATTTAAATTAAATAGTGTGAGGATTAGAAGAAAGTACTTACCAAAGATCTAAGTTTGATGAGGAACTAGAGAAATCAGGCTTGGAATTTGTTTGGAAATGGCGCATAGAGCAAGAATGAGACGAGAGGACCTACTTATAACCTCTAAGGCAGACAATATATTTTTAGGAATTCAAATTTCCTTGAAAAATATCTATATTTTTAGGAAATCAAATTCCTTAAAAAACTATCTTATTTTTTTAGGAATTAAAATTCCTTGAAAAATATTTTGTATTTTTAGGAATTAATATCCTTGAAAAACTATCTTATTTTTTTAGGAATTAAAATTTCTTGGAAAATATTTTTTATTTTAGGAATTAATATCCTTGAAAAATATATTATATTTTTAGGACTTTAAAACTCCTTGAAAAATATGTTATATTTTTAGGATTTCAAATTTACTGGAAAAATATATAAGATTTTTAGGAAATTAATTTTCCTTCAAAAACCTAATTATTTTTAGGAATTACTAATTATCCCGGAAAAATTTGTGCTGAGCAAATTATCGGTAGCTAAAAGAGTACTATGTAATATCCCGAGGGACTTGACTATTTAAGTACTGTTACGGAATGTTTCTCGTACCAGGCTCAACTTTACCGTAATTTTGAAAACATTACAATAAACTTGGTAGGAAAGTGTTATCCCTCAAAAATACGAGGATGACGTGGCGAATGAGAATGCGACACATGACATCAAAAATCAGGGAAACACGATGAAGTATTGAGAAAAGATCGATGGGAAAAAAAAGATAGGTCCAAGACCTTTAGGGAAGTCGACCAAGCCTAAACCCCCTAGGGGTGGTCGGCCTAAGCAGGCCCAAGAGCCCTAGGGGTGGTCGGACTGACCCCTACCCCAGGGGTGGTTAGACCCAGTGTGTCCAAGAGCCCCTAGGGGTGGTCGACCTGACCCCTACCCCAGGGGTGGTCGGCCCCAGTATGCCCAAGAACCCCTAGGGGTGGTCGGCCTGTCCCCAACCCCTAAAGTGGTCAGCCTGACATGCTCAAGAACCACTTGGGTGGTCGGCCCACCCTATTCTTTATAGGGTGGTCGACCTAAACCCCCAAGTACACTTCACTAAGAAATACTCACTCTCGTTCAAACTGAGATCAACAGGCCTAGCACCCAGAAGGTCACAGGCCTAGCACCCAGAGGATCAACAGGTCCAGCACCCAGAAGGTCACAGGCCTAGCACCCAAGCTCGGGTCGTCGGGCCTAGCACCTAAGTCTCATATACCAAGTGAGACTTAACATCTTCCTAGAGGTTTCTATCGTGCATTATCTACCACAATCTAGAGAAACAACGAGAAGACCCATGATCTCATAATCATGGGGAGGTGGACACGTATCTCCATTACCTGATAATCGTGTACCAAACCACGATCCCAGTATTACTAGTCATGTAACAGTCCCTGGGTACTATAAATAAAGGACCCATGGCTTCATTTGAAGGGATCGCTTTTTCTAGAATTTTTTAGATCTGAAGAACATTTGGGGAGAAAAATCTTTCTGAGGAGTGAACTCATCAGTTCGTACTTGTAATTGTCGAGTAATTCAATACTAAAGACTAAGTGGATTAGATTATTACTCTTCATCAGAACATGGCTGAACCACTATAAAATTCCTGTGTGTTTATTTAAGATAATCGTACTCTATCGTTTATTCTATTTATTTCGTTGAAAAGGTGTCGTATACTGTACATACGACTGTTGGCCAATTTCACATGTCAACAGTTTGTATTAGGTCATGTTTTAGACTGTAAATTAAGTTGATGATAATTGCTATTTTTATGTGATTTACCGTTATGTTGTATAATCCAAGGGAAAAGTTGATGTGCTTATGAAAAAAATGTGTGTGCTTGGTTAGAATACTTTGTTTTTTCATTGTGATTTTTTGACATTAGAGATCTATTGCTCATAAATTGCAAATATTATAATTGAGTTATTTTATGCATGTCGAATTTGGATTGCGGATTGAAAAAGATTGAAAAAATTCTAGAACCTGTTTGTTTACTATTTGAGATGAAGTTTGAAACAATGCACATTTAGGAAAAGGATATAGGAAATTTTTGGACTGGTTGTGCCTTTCAAGCTAACCCTATTAAATTTTATCCTTGGTTAGCCCTTTTGAGCCTTATAATTGTTTTCTTGTTAACACATTTTTTGAGCCAAGCTGTCAATTTGATTACCATTTATTCTTTTGCCCCATGCCATGAGCATGAAAACTATTAAGTGTGGGGAGTGAATTTGTAATGGGGAGTTATGTATAATGTGTTATTCAGAAAATTCGTTGTGATTGAGAAAAGTAAAAGAAAGAAAAAAAAAAGTGTTAAAGGATTACACTCCCGAACAGTTATTTATTAAAAAAAAATCTAAGTTTGGGGGAGTGTAATATTAGAAAAAAATAAGAATAAGTTGGTTTGTATAAATTTCTCAATCATTGAAGAGAAAAAAAAAAGGGTAACAAGGGATGAGTGGTTTGAAATTGTTGGAAAAGTTGGTTTAGTTGGAATGCTTGTGGTTTGATTAAGCCTAAAATGTTTGTTATCTACTTGTACCTAAGCCTTCTATTACAACCTTTGTAAGGTCCTATTGATTCTTATTTGTGCATTTGTTTATATTAATGGAGAATAGTAAGTAATGTAGGCTTATGGAATAATTTGGGTTATGTGGTTAATTGGTGAGAATTTGAGGTGCATAAAGTGGTTCAATTGTTTTATTTGCCGGTTATGAGTAAATGAGCTTTGGTGTTAATAGATTGTAGTGAAGAGGTGAAGTATTTTGACTAAAAATCTAGATTAACATTTTAAATAGCATGTTGTTTTCCTGAGAATTATATGTGCATAGCAGTTTTGAGTGTTGGAATTGATTAGTTATGTCAACTTGGTTTGTTTAAGTTTGAGTCTAGTTAGATTCTTTACTCGAGGGCGAGTAAAGGATTAGTTTGGGAGAGTTTGATAAACGAGTTTTAGGTTCGTTTATGGTCTAGTTTTTAGGAAGGTTTTCATTAGTTTAGGGCTATTTTATTGCATATTTATGCTTGTTTATTCATGTGTTCAGGTTTTTGATGTTAAGGCGGTGAAAAGAGATGAATGAAGTAAAAGTGGGAGAAAATGGAGCTATTTTGGAGAAAATCGAGTCATTTTGGAAGCAAGGGATTAAGAAAAGACTGCTGCTTTATTGTTTTCTATATTTCTTCTTTATATTAATTCTATAGGTTATTTTCTATGAACAAGTATCTGAATGTTATTATCTTTATGTCTGATATGAACTAAATCCTTTATCTAGGGATTAATGTAGTCGCTTGAATTTCAATTTAATTTTATTATGATGTTCTATTGATACTTCTTCTTTATTCTAATCTATATGATGTTTGCTTAATGCTAGTAAATACTTGATCACTATTTGCTTGATTTATGATTTTGATTCAAAATTCAAAAGATGCGAATTGAATATGCTATCGTTATATAGACATAGGTTACATATTGGACGAGAGTAACTGTATGACTTGTGTAGCAATTAGGTTATTATTCTTAATGTCTGCTATGTGTTTAAGTTTATCACAGAGATGTAGAAAACTTGCATATAGATTGAGATCTTATATCTTGAAAAAGAATAGGAATCGATTTTTATTAACCTGCTATTAGAATAGGAAGAAGAGATTTAGAACTGATTAGTAAAATAAATAAAATGAAAAGTTGATGAAATTAATTCCCTAGGATATTATTGATTTTTAATCTGCTCAATCATTGTTCCGTTTACAGTTATTTAAATTGTGTTTGTAGTTTAGAATTATTCATCTTAATTTTAATCACCAAATAGAAATTGAAAAACAATTATGGGTAATTGGTTAATAGTCTCTATGGGACGATATCCTTTCTTACATAATTTATTACTTGACATAACCACGTATACTTGCATGCAAAATTTAGGGATTAGCTGTAGCAATCCCGCTAGTCTTTGATGTTTTGCCTTGACCTGTTGAAAAGTTAGGCATTTTGTCACACAATCCACTATATCTTTCTTCATTCCAAACCACCAATATAATGCCTTTAGATCATGATACATTTTAGTGGTCCCGGGGTGAATTGAATATGGTGTAGTATAGGCTTCCGCCAAAATCCCCTTTTTAAGTTCCTCGTTATCAGGCACACAAATACGTCCCTTGTATTTTATTAGCCTGGTGTCTGATATAATTTAGTCTTTGGCATTCCCATTATGGATCTCTTGCTTTTGCTCACTTAACCTCTCAGTCTGCCCTTCCTTAATCTTTTCCAACGAGGTAGATTGCAGTGTAACCTTAGCAAGTTTCCCTGTGATCAGTTCTATTCCTACTCGATCCATGTCTTCTAGAATCTTCCCAGATATTCCTTACAAAGCAAAGACCATTCCCGGACCTCTGCAGCTAAGAGCATCAGCTACTACATTGGCCTTACCAGGGTGATACATTATCTCACAGTCATAATCTTTTACAAATTGCAACCACCTTATTTGCCTCATGTTCAATTTCTATTGCGTGAAGAAATACTTGAGGATTTTGTGATCGGTATAGATTTCACATTTCACCCCATAGAGGTAATGACGCCAAATCTTTAATGCAACCACCACTGCAGCTAACTCTAGGTCGTGTGTTGGATACCTCTGTTCATAATCTTTCAATTGCCTCAAAGCATAGGCAATCACTTTAGTAGACTGCATCAGTACACATCCTAACCATTGCTTTGATGCATCACAGTACACCATAAACTGTCCTTCATCTAATGGTATGCTGAGTATAGGTGCCAATATAAGTTGTCTCTTCAGCTCTTGGAAGTTTTGTTCACACTTGTCTGACCATGTGAACTTTAGATTCTTTCTAGTTAGTTATGTCACTTGTCTGACCATGTGAACTAATATAGACTCTTGGACCATTATCGAACTATACATACAAATTCTTACTAAAACATACATTTGCGAAAATACCATAATTTATTATAAACTTGTAGAAACAAAGGTTACTTTCATAAGTAGGATATGGGTACCCATTGTCTTTAAAACAAAAATAACTTAAAATGAAAAGAGTTACATAGAAAATGCGGAAAATACATGTAAAACCATAAAAAGTAAAATGAGACTACATCCTCGAATCGAATAACGCTCGGCCCCTTGACTCCATTCACCATCGATACACATCCTCTAAGCGTCACGAATCTTACTTCCTCTAAAGCTATTTTCCTGCACATAAAACAAAAAGGAATGAGCCTAATGCCCAGCAAGGAAAATCTAACACATAGTCATAAACATAAATTTCATAATAAACGTAAAGACATATCATAACACTTAATACATACACTTATTATAATGACCATTATTACTTGGGGTCCCATAGACTAAACAAGCTTATGCCCATGAGATTAGTGGGGTCCTACTAGCTAAGTAGGCATATGCCCATAATCTTCTTGGGGTCTTGTTAGTCAAATAGGGCATAAGCCCAAGCCTACAAACATACATATTCATAACACATTTAATAACATAAAGTATAAGATAACATAAGCATATAACATATTGATTCTAGCCTATTGTCCTTACCAAGTTACCGGGATATGTGGACTGAGTTGGGACTTTTTGGAACACTCCTAATAACCATTAAAAAGAGTGAGTCTAAAGAAGAAATGAGATGAAATGAAAGGGATGAAAAGACTAAACCATTGAAAGTTACACTTACCAAAACTTATGTGCTCAAGAGCTTAGATTTCCTAACTAAAATAAAATGGGGTTAGGAGACTGAGTAGAAGATTAAGAGAAGGGAAAATAACTTAAAACAAATGAACTAGAGTTTTGGTTACCTCAAAGACTTGTAAGATCAAATTACACCACAACCGAAATACTATAGAACCTCACTTCCCAAAGTGTTTGATAAGCTTATGATGTTTAAGCTTATGATTTTCCCAAACCAGGTGTTTACACTCACTTAACACTAGCAGCTTCTGAACTTAGAGCAAAAGGTGAATAATGGCTGGGTACTAGGTCCTATTTATAGAGTTTGGGAATGAAAGTATCTTGATTTTACTTGAATAAAAATAATGGCTTTTTAGGTGAAAATCATTTGAATAATCGTTCAGCAGAGGCTGAAGACTCGTTCAAAAGATGCTGGACTTTTGAAGAAGTTTGAATGGCTGAAAGGAAAAGAATTCAAAAATGTTTGAATTTATGCTAGAGGAGGCGATATATCGCCCCTTGTAGGCAATATATCGCCTGGGCCAGTATGCCCGAGGCGACCGTGCATCGTCTCGTGTTTTCCGTATCTACGTGCTGCGATATATCGGCATACGCTGAATATTTAAACACGAAATTACACATTTTTAGCTAAGTTTGAATGGAGTAAACAGCCTTGACTAAGCCTTCAACGTATTCAAAGCTGCTGACTGACCCTATAACATTCAAACTTTACCCTAATTTAATTTAATCCTCAAAAATACTTAATCCTTAATTACCCATTCATAACATGTGCTTAAAATCCTATTGGTTGATATCTAAACCTTATAGTATAATAAATATAATCCTTAATATCAGTCATATTAATCAACCTTAGGTTAAAATTAATACTCTTAAACTATAGGTTAAACTTAGAAAATCTATAAGTACTACTATGAGTGTCCAAATAATTCCCAGTCTGAACCAAAAATCCACAGTAACAAAGATAATACTAAACATACTATAATACTACTAAACAATTAGCTAAGTAAAGTTCTTGGACTCTACAATCAAGAAGTAAACTTTTCCATTATACAAGACTTTAGTCTCTACACGGGATACCGGAACACAAGTTTAAAAGTTGGTTACAATCCAAAGGTTACAAAATAAGCTGGCCTAGGTGGCAAAACGAGGTCCAACCCTAGCTCCCCTGTGATATCCCGGTCGTGGCAGTCGAGCAGACTGCATATGTACACATCACCACTATCACTCTCCAACTCATGGCTGGCCAAGCTTCTCCTTACCTGTACCTGCACCACAAAGCACTCGTGAGCCAAAAGACTCAGCAATAAAACATATTCAAACAATTCAGGGAGTAAAACAGCAAGCTTAGCAGTTATAACTGGAACTGAGCATAAACACTATACAGATCACCAGCCATAGGGTTACACAAGTGTGTGTTGCACTCCCTTTTATTCATATGGCATCCGACCCAGTCAAGTGCTTGTGCACTCCCAGGGTGGCCCAGCCATGGCGGCCTGCGCTCAATGCACATAATGCTGGTCTCGGTTCATAAGCCAAGTCTTGCAGATTCTTAACTTATAAGTCGAGCCTCATAGACCCCCGACTTATAAGTCGAGCCTTAAAGACCCTCGACTTATGAGTCGAGCTTTGAAGACCCTTGACTTATGAGTCGAGCCTTGAAGACCCTCGACTTATAAGTCGAGCCTTAGAGACCCTCGACTTATAAGTCGAGCCCCTTAAATCAAGTATGCCCTTGACTAGCAGGTCGATCTTTAATCAGATACAAAACAGATCCTTGGCTTATAAACCGAGCTTCCTTGCCATAACAAACAATCACACAATACATTTAACGTACATACAGATACTATGCATTATAATGCATTAAAATGAATATACACAGGCATAATCATAATCATGCACATTTATAGGGCCAATGCCCAAATCAAGACTATTTCCAGCATTCAGGCCAAGCCCTAATCATGTATATCAAATACTGGGTGCAATTTTCTTACCTTTGGTCCCCTCCTTATTGAAATTTCATCCTCAAAATTTACTCAAACAGCTCGGAACAACAATTCCGCACAATTGACTCAAATTCCTTAGGTCATTTCCTCGACCTCACTATCTCTATAGCGTTATCCAAAGTACGCTCTGTTCAACAGAACCTTATTACTTCTGTCACAACCTGGACTGGCTATTCCTTATCGGAATACTTAACCTCAACATTCAGATTCTTATAACTCAACTCATAAGTTCCTTTAACCCATGTCCACTGCATTGAAGTACATAACACACTGTATACAACTGCCAGTGCCAAAGATAAAGCTGATCCAGAGTCAACCTATCCAGACCTATCCAGGATTCAACTGCTGAGATGAACTAGGGCTTAGCTTGCCTTAATTCCTCACCCCTTTCCATGGTGATACTTTAAAGAATATACATTCTCCTACCTGGAATTCCACATTCCTACTTTTCAATTCAATAAAACTTTTCCATTTATTCTGAGAAGTGAGCATCCAAGCTTCAATCTCTAGCAATCTCATTAATCCTCTGAACCCCCTCAGGATCCAGATATATGTATTAACTCATTCATCTTATAAGATGTTCTTCCAATTATAATTGGACAACCCTCTCTCTCTGATTTACCACCAGTCTGAGAGTAATAAGCTGTACTGAATTCCATCTATATAGTCATCGACTTCTTAACCCTTCCAGAACCTGGAAGTCGCAATAGAGTCTTCATCTGATAAGATAGACCTTGGATTTCATGAATGCGCTCTATCCTTCTCACAAAGAGATTTGAATATTGATCAACTGTAATATTTACTTATCCTTACTGATAAAATGAACTCACTTGGACTACTAGTCCACAATGACTCAATGCCAATTCATACTGATCCACTAACCTGGAAATCCCACCGCAAAACTCATCGCGATGCTCTCTTATTTCCATTATAAAATACTCAAAGGTTATAATGGCCTTACTGATTCCTGATACTCTGTCTTGACCTGCTAACAGGTTAAGAGCTTTACCACACATCCCTCTTCATCTCAGGCCACCACTATGAAGCTTTCATATCCTGTTACATTTCCATGATGCCTGAATGAAAAGAATAAAATAATAGCATGATATTCATCCAGAATCTCCCAACTAATCTCAATGTCCATCGGATTCCAAGTCCGATCTCTATACCATAAAAAATTCATATATGTCACTATACAACTCTTAGCTAATCCAGCCAAAGCTTTCCATTCAATCTTTCTTATCTGTGGCTCACTTAACCATCTTTCCTTTTTATCTTCCTTGAGATAATAATCTCAAACAATAAGCTGGCCACCTGGCCCACCAGAAACTCTTCTCTCTCATTCTGGTCAGATCCTTTAATCAACATATTGCATAGGCAATCACTTTCCTCTATTACTGGGATGTCATAACAATCCACTAATTGATCCTGGTCTATAAAAGATCCAGAATACTTTCCCAAGGCACCTGAAATATCTTTACCACCCATGGACACTCCTGTCCCCAAGGCACTCTCCAACCTTGGCAAATATTCACAGAGAAAATACCACAATACCATCATCCAAGATGATCACAAATCCCATTCAAATAAACCTTTGAATGCACTATTCATCTAATTCACAAACACTTGGCATTAAACCAATTCTCAAAATATATTTAACACTCTCAGTTCTCTTATCTGATACCAACACAATCCTTTATATATAACTTCCTCTCTGACCTCTAACTGGTCCTAACCAGATCCAAGATCCACCTTAAAGAATTCCATCTTACTCTTCAACTAAACCTTTAATTCTTATAACTCCGTTGAGCCACTCAAAACAGTGTTTACATCTGATTCCATATCTGGAACTAATCTAATCACCATTCTAGTCTCCTTTCATATAAAAGAAACCCTGGAAAACCACCTGGAAACACATCAGAACCCACAGCCTAATCCAGTCCGTCCTGATCTCACTGGCACGATCTAAGTGGTATCCACCACGCTAGCTAAGAGTTCCATGCACCTCCCTCCAACAAAACTCTAGCTCTCACTACAAGTATTATAAGCATATAGAACCATGTACCATACCGACTATCACAAGGCTTTCCACTCTCAAGCCCAAGAGTTACTATACTTTCCATGCCATTTAAGATTACTCCATAATTACTTAACCAACCCATACCCTGGATCAAACCAAAGCCTGTCATAACCAGCTTTTTCAAAATCACTGATGAGTCATTTCCATAACCCAACTCATCTCTTAAGTTGCCAATACCATATTGCATTCCCATCACAACATAACCAAGTGATAATCATATCATCCTTATTCTTCTATATATGCAACAAACAAAAGGACAGCATGGCACCAAAGCCAATCAGCATAACTTAGAAATCAGAACTAGAAAACTAACCTGCCACCCCTGAGGAACTCGTCTCAGTCTCAGACTCTGACTGCCTTGGAATAAACACTCGAGTTGGAATTGAGCTGTTTATCCTCTTTTGCTCAAGTTCTCTTAGCCATGGGCAATCCTTTTTTAAATGCCCAACCATTCCACAAGCGAAACATGACCTTGCTCGGCATTCTCCCAAATGACGCCTCTTGCACCGCGTGCATACTGGACGAGTCTTCCATCCTTCATTCTCACTTGCTCCAATAAGTGGAGATATCACTATCTGAGCCTCGTGCTCCCTGGCACTCTTCTTTTCATCTTTTATGCTCTCAACAGCAAGAGCCTTCTCTACCACCTGAGCATAGGTAGAGATTTCATGCACTGGGGCAACTCTAATGCCCTGAGCTATTCCAGGATTCAACCCCTGAACAAACCTTTCCTTCCGAGCTATATCTGTGGGTATCATATCAAAGGAAAACTTGGCCAACCCATCAAATTTATTAACATACTCAGCTACTGATACCTTTCCTTGAACGAGATTCAGAAACTCATTCATCTTAGCAGTTTTAGCTGCATCACAGTAATACTCTCATTAAACAGCTGCCTAAATTCTTTCCAATCCATCACAGCTGTATCTCGTGTCTGGGACACTACCTCCCACCACGTCCGGGCATCATCCCGCAATACATATGTCGCACAGATCACTTTATCGTGACCTACCAGCCCCATACTATCTAGAATGGAACTGATCATGCCTATCCATTGTTCAGCTTTGAATGGATCTAGGCCTCCCTCGAAGACTGGAGGATAATATTCCTGGAATCTTCCATAGAGGAATTCCCATCTATTCTCAACCCTAGGCTGAGCTAAAGCTGATGCCACTCCTGGCATAGCAAAGGAAGAGGTGCTCCCCAACAGATTCCTCTGTTGCTTCAAACACCTAATCTCTTCCTCATGCCTCTGCAACTTTGATTGCAAATCTGTAACCATCTGCTAAAAATTCATAGGTGCAGATGAAGAATTGATACCCTGGCTGTAACTCCCAGCCCCTGTACAACCACCACCAGGACTCATAATCTGCCTTGGATATAAATCTGTTGATTGAATCTGCAGTCAATAACTTGACCCATTAAACATGATGAGCATATCAAAAGCTTTCCCCCACGGGATAAATCTTACCACACCACAATCATCAACCACTTGCAGTGCTATAAATAAACCCATGACATTCATACATCAATCATAATCCCTGCTCTTCCAACATTCACACCATACCTCTAACTCCAGCATGCAAATATCACATTTATATAAATTCATGGAGGAGGTAATCATATGATCACAATCATATATATATATATTCACGGAGCATATAATCATATAGTCAAGAGCCAAGCTCTATCAGAATCTCATGCTCCCCAATACAATGTACAGGTAAAGCATTTACATTCTATTTAAGCAATTAAACACATAACTACAAACATAGTTACCATTCCATGAGTGAAGCTATCTTCAGTAATGAGTGTACATGCCCAGCTTGTCTTCAGGAACCATAAACCTTGGCTCACTCTGATACCAAGTTGTAACGCCCTAAACTCCAAGGACTGTTATGGTGTGCCTTGTAAACAGTGCTAAACTCGCTAATCGAGTCATTTGGCCAAAATCGTGTAACTAAGTATGATTAGCGGTTTAGGGATTAAATTTTTTGGATAAGATATAACGTTTCGTTAGAACGTATAATATATATGTTGGGATCCCAAAATTATAATTTCAAAATCTACTACAAGAAAATATTTACAACAGGCCGTTCTATGCGGCAAAACAGGGTTTAACCCTAGTTCCTCTTCAAACCTCGGTCGTGGTGGACGAGTAGCTGCATATGTACACATCACCTAAACTCTCCAACTCAAGGATGATCAAACTTTCTTTTGCCTTTACCTGCACCACATAGCACCCGTGAACCGAAGCCCAGCAAGAAAACTTAATATGCTCATGAACAGTTATAACATGTCATCGAATTATAAGGCACATGCCTAGTAGATATAGCCCTATTCCAGCAGGCAACAAATCCACATAATGTTGAGTATAACACATCAACCAATGATCATAATAATCATCCAGGACTCTTAGCCCCAATATAGAAACGCAATGTTGAGTATAATACATCAACCAATGATCATAATAATCATCTAGGACTTTCAGACCAAACAAATAGGTGACAGTCATAAAAGTCACAAAAGTGGGTACAGCCCCCTCTAGCCATGTGACGATAGGGTCACTCGGGCTTAACTGATAAGTGAACCTTTCATAAAGTTTGACAAGGATAGGTGTATGGTGAATAGTCACCAACATAACCTTCCACATGACCTTAGAGTCATAATCCTAGAACATCGTTCCCTAGCCATGTGACAACAGTCACCGGGCCATATGCCCTGGCTCTGAGTAACTAGTCTTAGACTAGCCAAGCGCTTATAAGTTCATCGACCTTAGGGTTGGCCCAGGATTAATGCCATAGAGTCATTCAATGCTGATATCGATTAAATCTAATCTTCATTTGGCTCAGCGTTCATGACACTATGCCATTTCTGACTCTTAGGTCAGTGTCCCTGACTAGTCAGTGCTATAAACAAGCAAGCAATGCCACCAAACATATATCACATATCCAATATCCATATACAAGGCATTCAGCATGCTTACTTAACAAGTACTAGTACAATTAGGACCATGCATGAACACAGAGGCTCAAGCTCTGAACAATATTATACTCAATATATAAAGCATGTCCTAATCACATGTTTCTCGTGCATCATATGCATCATGTTTAGCCACCCAACATGCACCAATAATAACCACGCATGTCATATTTAATCAACCAACATGCATCCAGAATAACCATGCATGTCACATATACACAGGGTGCAATTTTCTTACCTCAGATTCGAGCTATAACCAATATAAGAACGACCCTTGAGAACGATCAACATTTAAGCCCTTAGCGGTCACCTAGTCATAACCAAATATGGGACACCATCAATAAAAATGATCAACATAGGTTACCAAACCAAAATCTAGCCTCCGGGACAACAATCCAAACTAATCCAAGTAGTAGGAGCACTCCCGAGGCCTATAGATAAGTTCCTGGGGTCAAAATGAGCAAACAGGGTGAAAACAGGACAAGGGCTGCGGCCCTGGCACCTTGGGCCGCGGCCCCCAGAATTTCTTGAAGCAAGCACCGCGGCGCCCAACACCAAGGGACGTGGCACCCAGCAAACAGAACCACCTCTCCTTCTTCATCGAGCTAGGGCCGCGGCGCCCAAGAACATGGTCGCGGCCCCCAACCCTGGGCCATTCCCAAACGTGTTTTCAACTTCTCAAAGCTTCCAAAACCATACCCAAACATTCCCCAATCATCAAAAAAAAGTTCCCAAGCTTCCCAAATCTCCATAACCCTCAAAACCCAAGGTCCAAACCAACCAAAAACTCAACAATTCACAAAGTCCAATTCTAAGCTTAAAAACTTTAGAAACTCAAAACTTCAAACTTAGATTACCTTTGATTGGGTTGTTTTCCGTCAAATCCGTCGGTTAAGAAGCTTCTAATCTTTCCTAGGATCACTATGCCTCGGCCCTTGCTTGATTCCGACTCCTAGAACTTGAGATTCCTTCAAAAAGGCTTCGAACGGTAAAATAAGCCATCGGGAAAGGAGAGAGAGATTTTCTAACGTACATTCTTATCTGACAAGCTACTTCAAGCTTAAGTAACCTCAAATAAAACCTAGGGCTCGGGGTCTCGAAAACACCCCCGGGGACATTATAGTCAGAACTTCCAGAATTCCATCCTGATCTCAAATACTCCCAATTTATCATCAAATAAACATTCTTATTACCCAATAATTGACCCCGTTATGACAAAACCGCTAACTCATAATCTAGGATCGTCTCATGCCGAATAGCTCGAATATATCTCCATAATAATAAAATCACATTCACAAATTACAACATGCACCCAATTTACAAATATGCCCTCTACAGGCCAATTTACCAAAATGCTCTTATGATTATAAATACACCCATATGCATGCATTTATCATCATATAATAATATAATTCACATTTACATGCATATAATTATTTAATACCATGATAAATCAATTATGGCCCTCCCGGCCTCCTAATCAAGGTCCAATACCCTATTAGGAAATTCGGGGCATTACAGTCTCAGCTGCCTAAGACCAAGGATATCCCTTTTTGCCAAAATGCCCTCAAGACTATCTTAAATCCTCTGATGACATCAAGGGTAATTTATTCAATTGCCACTTCCCGTCAAATCATCGAGTGTTCCTATAATTCCCCAACTATCTCCACATAATAAGCGTTTAATCTCTCATTACCCGATAAACCCTAGTAATGTGCTAAGGTACCAAAATACCCCTAGGCTCACCAGAGCCAGGTATTTAACCCCGTTGTGACTTTTCTGCTAACTTGCTCACTAGGATATCCTCGTGCCGAATAACCCAAATATATCCACATAATAATGTGGTCTCAGTCATACACACATATTTACAATTATACCCTCAACGGGTCAAAATTACTAAAATGCCCTTCTTATAAGAAATGGGCCCACATGCATATTTAATATTTGTAAACATGCAAGCATAATTATATTATAATATAATTCACATAATGACATGCTCATAATACATAAGCACACAATTAATACAATTATTGCCTCCCGACCCCATAATCTAGGCACTAAGCCACATTAGGGTATTTGGGATGTTACACAAATCCCCTACTAAACAGTTCACTAGGTGCATTTACAAGATTTACAGTTCTACTAGAAATAAATTAGTGAGATGCACCTAAATCAAATAATACATTACATATGGTATTGGCCATAGGAATCTGACCTGTTATGATAGAAGGACTAGCCTCAGCTTCTATTTGAGTGATAGTGAAAACTCTGGTCGAAATATGCTTATCGTCTTTCTTTGATTCCTCCTTGTTTCTAGTCTGCTCCCACAATGGACAGTTGTGCTTTATGCACTCTTCCTTCCCACATTTGTAACATGCTCTTGTCTAGCACTCACCAACGTGGCGTTTGGTACACTTTGGGCAATCTAGAATGGTTCTGTTGTGACCTTCACCAAGATGGTGCTCGTTGCCTAGTTTTGGTCGTTTGTCATGTTCAGACTGTCCAGCTTGCTCATGCCTTTCTTTTTGTTATCATTAGAAGTGGGTGCCCCACTCTTCTTGCATCTATTCTAACGACATTATTTTTCCAAATTCTTTCTTCACTTCTTTTTGCAGTAACGACCATTTCTAGTGACTCGCCATATGTAAACCCACCTCTAGAAACAATCTCAACGTCTCGAGCTATCATCAGTTTCAAACCTCTCACAAAACGATATGCCCGCACCCTATCAGTAGGTACTATAATCTGAGCGAACTTTGCCAACCGGTCAAACTTCTGTGCATATTCTATAACTGTGAGATTTCCCTAAACTAGTTTGGTAAATTCATCCATATTTGCTACTAGGACTGCAGAGTTATAATACTTATTGTTGACGACTTGCTTAAGCCCATTCCAATCCATGATATTTACATTCCAAGATTGTTGCACTACTTCCCACCAAATACGGGCATCTTTCCTCAACATATAAGATGCACAAACCACCTGTTCATTCCCTGAACCCCCATGATGTTCAGTATCCTTTCCATAATGTTGATCTACTCTTCTGCCTCCACTGGATCGATACTCCCCTCATAGATAAGTGGGTGCTGCATTTGAAATCTTTCAAATAGGGGTTCCATTATGTTATTTGTAGCGAGGACCATCGCTATTACTAGTGGCTATCTAATTGCTGGCTCTACCAACACTGCTGGTGGCGTAGCTTGTTGCCTCAAGTGATTAATCTTTGCGTTCTTCCTTTGAATGGTATCTTCCATTCTAGCGAAACGTACTTCCCATCCTTGTGGTGGTTCGGGCGGTGCTGCCTCAGTCACCCCTCTACCTCGACCACGTCCCACTCTAAATGATCTTCAAAGATGCATTATCTAAGTCATGAACCACACCAACAAGATTTAAAGAAGAAATGTTATCACTAGACAGACATCACCTTACATAAGAGACCATTTAGTACATCAATGTGCATATAGTAAAAGGCAATATTTTATCATAAGTAAACTTGACCACTTACAGTGCAGTGAGTCAAGATCGTCCTCGGTAATGAACTTTACATGTTAGGGCTTACCACAGACTCTTTAGGACCGAAATGATCTGATACTATATTGTAACGTCCCAATTTCCTGAGACGTTACTTATAAAATTCTATTTTAAATCGAAAAACATTAATGACCGAAAAACTTATTTATTGAAATAAAACTAGGCATGATATCTCATTATTTAAAATAAAATTTTTGACAGTTAACCAAAAAAAATAATGACATTTATAAACCATTTTAAATCCAAACCAAAAATAAAAAATTTTAATCCGAGAACATTTTAAAACTATAAAACACTGCCCACCTCTATTGTAACATCTCAAATTCCCTAATAAGGCTTAATGTCTTGATTAGGGGGGCAGGAAGACAATAATTGGATTAAATATGTGTTTATGCGATTAGATACATGATTATGTGAGTTATATTATAATATGGTTGTGTTTACATATTTAGGTGTATTAAATCACTACTAGAAATATAGGCTTCTACGTTGTTTTTTATACAAACAATAAGTAAAAGTAAAAGCTTCTAAATGGGCTTTTACTTCGCTTGTGGGAATGGCGCTTAAAAAAATAGGCTACTACTTCACTTTCATAAAAAACGAAGTACATAGAGAAATAAGACGAGGGTCGTGTTTGGTTGGTACACCGAAAAGGGGGGGGGGGGGGGGGGTTTCCACTTCGGTTTTTATGAAACAACTGAAGTGGAAAAGTGAACGTACCAAAAAGGGCCCTTAGTTATTTGTAGACCCTTTTACTTCGGTTTATATATAAAAACCGAAGTAGAAACTCCACTTTCCACTTCAGTTTTTATATATAAACCGAAGTAAAAGGGTTTTTAAAACCCTTTTCCCCTTCACTTTGACCTCATTTCCCTCATCTCTCTCTCTGAAGCAGAAACCCAAAAGCCAAAAACACCATTTCTGGTCATACGATTGACGAGGGTTTGGTTTTCAAACCTTTTTTTTTCATCATTTCTTACAACTTACCTTCATTATAAACTGAAATATAGCCCAGAAATCCTTCTATGTTGGTTTTTTAGAGGAAAAGAATGCATTTGGCTGTGTGTATTATTTCTCATGGGTTCTTGGTGTTTCTTGCTGGATTTTGACCAGATTTTTGTCATTGTAAGGTATTTTTGAGCTTCAAAACAGGTTTGAATGACTAAATCATTGTTTTGATGATAATATTTTATTTTTCTATGTTTTTTTCAATTGTTTATTTTTTTTTGTTCTCATGTTCTGTGTTGAATGTGTATAGGTGTTTGAGTTTCAAAATTGTGATCGAAGCTATTTCAATCATCAATAAATAGGTTTGATCCTACAAACTTTGTTTGAGTTATTTTCTTTATATTATTCCGAATTTTATAATTAGATTTAGTAATATTTTGTGAACTTTTCTAATTATTTTTTTATTTTGTTATTTTATATAGTATGATAAAAATTTGTTTGATTATAAATATATGTGTATATTAGTAAATTTTAGAAATTGTGACAAGGTGAATTTGCTTTTTAAATATTTGAAAAAATAACTAGCTTGAAGATGATCAAAGTGTTGTTCATTGGATTCTATAACTAGTTTGATTTGTTTTTTTTTATCTAGTGGTTTGATAATTAATTATGTAGTTACTAATTATGTAAGTAATGTTTTAGTAGGGTCGTCGATTGAGTGGTGACTTTGTTGTTTATTTTGGGTGAATTGAAGAGTAATATTGAATGTTAGTAATTTTTTAATTTTATTTATATTACTACAAGATTTATGTATAAAGATAAGGTTAATTAAATCATGCATATTGGATTTAGTGAACGTTACGTTTGATAATTAGTGAAGTAGGCTCTGAGAAATTTGCATGCTGTGATGATATAAGCATGGATTCATTTCTGTTGATTATTGTGTTTGTTTATGTTTCTTTTATAGGTAATTATGAAATTGCGTTATGTTATAGAAACAGAGGATACTCTGCCGAATTTTTTTAAAAATTTATAAGAATAGAACCTAATAATGAAGGATTCATCTATGCTTGATTATTGTGTTTGTTTGTATTGATTTTATATGTAATTATGAAATTACGGTATGCTATAGAAACAGAGGAAACTCTTTCGATTTTTTTTTAAATTTTATAAGACTAGAACCTAATAATGATGGATTCATCTATGCTTGACTATTGTGTTTGTTTTTATTGATGTTATAGGTAATTCGTCTGTGTATTGATTTTGTAATTTTTCTTTTTATATTGTGCATATTATAAGGCTTCTTCCAATGAATTACTCGACAATCCTACAAAGTTATTCAATGTTGCATGTCCAAAACAACCACAAAATCATGAATGTGGTTTTTATGTGTTGAAGTACATTAGAGATCTTGTACCGGCATCAAATGCAATAGAAACCCTAAAAGAAAAAATAAATTTATTTTTTCATAACTTATTTTGGTATAGATAACCTATAAAGTAATCAATGTTGTTATTAATTAATTGATATATATATATATAAATTTTACAGTTTGATGGGAAGAATGAATATTGTGAGATTGCAGACCTCTTGCAAATCCAACACGAATGGTTAGGTCGATTGAGGACATACATTGATTAATAAGCCAATTTTTTTTATGAGTTCGTTTAGTTCTAAGTTTACTTTTATGTAAATATATTAATGTTAAGGCTAGCTATCTTACTTAAGTACTTTGTATTTATGCTTGTGTATGACATTTCTAATTAATAAAAGTTAGCATATTTTTATTCAAACAAATTTCATAACTAATTCCAATTGCAAAAATATATACAACTATAAATTCATATAATTAGACCATATAAAAAAAAGCAGTGCAAGAAAAATATATATAAATTAAGAATTGGGCCATTTTAAAATAATCAGAAATAATTATTCCAAAAAAAATAGGGAGGGGCTTTCTACTTTGGTTATTATGTAAAAACCGACATAGAAAGTGGGGATTCTACTTCGGTTTTTACATAATAACCAAAGTAGAAAGTGCCCAGCAAGATAGTGTAGATAACTTTCTATTTCGGTTATTATGTAAAAACCGAAGTAGAATCCCCACTTTCTACTTCAGTTTTTACCTGATAACCGAAGTAGAAAGCCTATATTTCACTTTGGTTTTTATATACTTTTTACTTCTCGCCGAACTACTGTGGTTGCGAATTTAAGCGAAAACCGAAGTGAATCCAGCATAAAAACCGAAGTAAAAGCCCTTTTTTCTTGTAGTGAATATGCATGTGGGCCCGTTTCTTATTAGAAGGGTATTTTCATAATTTTGGCCCATTGATGGTATATTTGTAAATATATGTGTTTTATGACTGGGACCACATTATTATGTGGATATGTTTGAGTTATTCGACACAAGACGATCCTAGTGAGCAAGTTAGTGATTTAGTCACAACGGGGTCCAATACTCGGCTCAGGGTGAGCCTAGGGGTATTGTGGTAATATAGTACATTATTGAGATTTATTGGGTAATGGGAATTTATTTGGTGATTACTTGGGAATATCATAATTAATTTGGTAATCATGAGGTGTTAATTGAGATTTGCGGGAAATGGTGGAAAATGACCATTTTGCCCTTGAGGGGATTAAAGAATTAAGTAAAGGTTAGGGGTGTTGTAGTCTTTTCCCTAACCTTGGATAGACTAAGGCTAGTAGAAGCTATCAGAAGGGAACAAGTTAAACTCTCAGCTCATTCTCTTTTTCTCTCTTTCGTTCTCTCTCTCCCTTAGCTTGGTTGGAGCTTTAGTTTCCTTTTGAGAGATTAGTTTGGGAATTGAAGGAGATTAAAGCTGTGAATTGGGTTAGGAAGTAGCTTGAGTTCGTATTTACTCAATTCAGGTAAGAATAACACTATGTTTTTGGTGAATTGCTGGCTTGGTTTTGTGTTATTGAGTTTTGAACTCAAAGTTAGGATTCTAAGTTTGGTTGATATTTTGTTAAGTTTAAAGGTTGGGTTTTGATGTTTATAGTTTATTAATGATGTTTCGGGACTCAATTCTGAGCTTGTTTATTATTTGGGGTGAATGATGTGAAATTTTTCTTGGAGAAAAGCTTTGAAAATCTGGGTTCGCGGGGGTTAAGCGCAGCGCTGTTCATGGAGCGCCACGACCCGCACGAACTAAGAGGCTAGGGTGGTTCTCTGAATCATTTTGGCGTCGCGGTGCGTGTCCAGGGAGATATCTTCAGGGGCTCTCTGACTTGGAGGACACCACAAACCTTCAGGGGTGCGCCGTGGTGCTAGTTAGGAATGATTCTACTACTCGATTTAGTAGAATTCGAGGTCCCAGAGGCTAGGACTCGGCCCGAAAGCCTTTATTTATTCGATATAGATGGATATCATTTATTATGGTTGTGACTAGGGTACTGCTAGAGCTCAAAAGGGGATAGTGCTCGAGGGTCACTTTTATTTAGCTAGTGCTTGGACCAAAAGTAAGAAAATTGTACCCAGTACGTGATATATGTGATTAGGGCTTAGCCTGGTTATTGAACATGGTTAAGACCATGCTTGGAAAGTTTTATTAGACATGTTAATTGTGTTGTGCATACTTGTGATATATGATGTATTCTTATCTATGTTACCTAATTGAAAGGCTTGACTTATAAGTCAAGGGCGGCAGCAGTGCGAGGAGCGCTGGACGAAAGGCATGACTTATAAGTCAAGAGCGGCAATAGCACACTGAGCGGAGGCCGATATGGTTAGGTCTATCTAGGAGCGTGTTATACGCTTGACAGACACTATGGTCGCTTAGAAAATAAAGCGCCAGGTACGCTTGGCCAGTCCTAAGGATGGTTATATAGAGCATAGGGCAATGGGCCCAAGGGTGACTCTACAGTCACTTATTCTAGGGCAACGACCCCTGGTGTGACTCTATAGTCACTAATCTAGGGTAACTGGTCCCCGGTGTGACTATAAAGTCACTTATCTAGATTGAATACATGCATGTGTAGGGTTATTACTTCTAGGCATGCTAATGATGATTCTGTAATATGTTATTTACTCCTTATGAGCATGTTTAAGTTTTATTGCTGAGCCTTGGCTCACGGGTGCTATGTGGTGTAGGTAAGGGAAAAGGGAACCTGGACCAGCCATGAGTTGGAGAGCTTCGGTGGTGGCATGTACATATGCAGCTTGCTAGACCACCACGGTCGGGGATTCGTAGAGGAGCTAGGGTTGAACCCTAATTTTGCCGCTTAGGTCAGCTTGTGTTGTAATTTCCCTTTTGAACTATAAATGACCATTTAAATGTTTGTTTTGGGATCTCATGTATGAACTTAAACATTTTAATGAAATGATCATTCATTATTACCAAAAAATTTAACCCTAATCTGTTAATAACTTTTATGGCCAAATGAATTGATTAGCAAGTCTAACATAATTTAAAGTACACAGTGTAGCGGTCTTGGATATCCAGGGCGCTACAATTATCATGTAAGTCCATGCATCGAGTGTGCACCACTCACTGCTTTTCCTTGCCATTACCTGCACACAGAGTACCTATGAGCTAATGTACGCCCAATAAGAAGAGCTACAAAGGACGTAACTCTCCAAACCAAATAACATAAGCATAAATAACATATTTATAGTTAACCACATCCGATATAAACACAATACCAAAGTAAACATCCAATGTGTGCTGTACTCACACTCATACATCACAGTCTCATATCACATCCATGTTGAGCAGACATAAAATGTAATTTGCCCTGCATTGTGCTATACTCACACTTGGCATTTCCACGGGGCATCTCATTACCATGAATTGTACTCACCCATGATAATATTTACAAGTGTTGTGCTCACACAAGCAGCAATCATATTGAACACGCCTATATTCTATCATTAAAGCTTGTTGACTATCTAGTTATTCTATCACTATTCTCATGCTAACATCACTATCATAAAATAACCAACCACAGAACATAAGTACATAAAATAACAAATCATAACACGGTTGTATGCTTAAACATACACCCTGTGCGCAGATGTCCACTCTTCTTACCTCAATTGATGTGGATCCCCTTGTTCTCCCTAGAACTCCTTGCTGAGCCTCTTTGTTGAGGACAAGGCCCTAGACACTCAACAATGCAGCGACAACACAAAAAATACTCAAACAAGATAATTAGGGGTTTCTAACCTAGACACTCTAATCTAGAAACCCCAATTCAAAACATACACCAATTCAGTAACTAACATGCTTCCTATTTATTTATACAGATAAGAAAACACTATAAACACTCCAAAACTCATGTACAATTTACCATTATTATTTATGCATAAAATCATACTTTTTAATGCATAAAATATCAAGAAATTATCATATGTTCACACAACAACCTAGCATGCTTCTAAATAAGTACATTACATCCTAATATTATTTCTAAATCATATAAACAGTGGAAAAATAATAAGATACACTCAATTACCATTTAACATAATTAAATTAATTTTATACTCCATTTATGTAATTAATTACCAAAAATAAATTTAAAAATCATAACCAAGTTCAAACATCAACTTCCAGTTCCAGATTAATGTAATATGAGTAAACAACATCACCAAAAATAAAAATTGTGACCAAAACATTATTTATGCAATTTCCATATTTAATCTTTGATTTAGATGAAATATTTATAAAAATTACAAAAAATATTTAAACACTTGATATAAACTTCCAGAACTGATTCTTATTAATAAATAACTCACTTAAAATTGTTCCTATCATTTTAGAGTAGCCTAGGTATTTTTCATAATTATCTTAAGAAACAACTCAATAAATTCAAGAAATTTAAAAAATGATTAAACATTCAATCCAATCTTTTCACAACGGTTTAATATCATTAGAAAATTATTCCTATATTTTTCTGTGTAGTCTAGGTATTTTTCGTATTTATTTCCTAAAATAAATCAAATAATTCATTATAATTCAAAAAATATCAAAAAAAAATTCTCAAACTTCACCAATCATCATAAAAAATAATAGAGATTAAAAAAAAAAGAATAAAACCTCCACAAATGCCTAGTTCGGCTTCGTCGGAGCTCCGCCGGAGTTGGCGTCTTCTTCGATGCCGGTGACCCTAGGGCTTCGTTTTGGCTGTGTTCCGACCATTTATTTCGCTTGTAAAGTGATTCCCTCGTGTCCAGCACCTTAAAGCAATAAACCCCAACCCAATAACTTGTCCATAGCCCCTTGGATCGACGTCTCCTTCTTCAACTTCGGTGTACCGCCAACAATAAAGCTCAAAATTGGTTTTCTTGCTCTAGACCATTTCAGCCTGCTTCTTCACGTCCAAAGTGATCCTTGGGGTCCCCTAAGCTTGTACACAAGCCTCCACGAACCCAGAAACAATCCAAACCTCCTTAAATCATAAACTATCCAATAACATGCATTTTTCTTGGATAAAAATGGTGAATCTCGACTTAGTGCCTTACCATCTTGTTTTTCCAGCGTTCAACACATTTATTTTCACCCTTAGAATGTGTACGCCCTAATTTTCCACGGGTTATTAGCGAGCTGAAATATGGCATAATTATATTAGCCACGTGGACCCCACATGGTCGGAGATGCTGTCGTCAGGTCTTACCTCTTTAGCTCGAGGTAACCAAAGGTTTACCAAGATTATTTAAGGGCCGAGTCAGGAAAATAAAAACCGCAGGTCAAGAAGGCATCCAGCTCGAGGCACGAGCTGGAGTTGGAAGTTGTGACCCTTTATAAAGTCAACCACGCAATGTAAATGTGCATATATCAGACATCACGTGTCTAATATATCCCTGAATTCTCGGACACACCGCATGAACGTGCGTGTTCAAGCACCCACGACTGGGTTGGGCTGTGCGACCCATTATCCCCCTTACCTATTGATTAGACCACACTTCATTTGCCAGGTTTTAGGAATTAATCATGAATGTCACAGAAGTGACATGATGGGTCAGAAGGTCACGGGATGACCCCCCTTACCAACTCCTAGGTGCCCTCTCCTATAAATATGGAGACCCTGGGAGTAGCAAAGGGTTGGATTCTATTGTGTAACGAAATACCCTGTAAAGAATACCATAAATATAGCAATAATATTGGCTGGTGGAGTAGAATGATTTTAACCTTTGAACCACCTAAAAACGTATTTGTGTCATCAGTCCATTTTAAGATCATTCATCTGTTTCGGTTCATTATTCAACACTAATCTCTTTCTCTTATTTTCTTAATTACCTGTTGGCGAAGAACCGCGTCAACAGTTTGGTGCTTTCATTGAGAGCTTGTTAGATTGGTGCTATCGCAAACATCCAACTATGGTGATCACTCGATCAAGACACGGTAACGAGGCGGAACAACATGATGGGCAAGAGGCTCATCATGCCGCCATCTCCGGTGAGCAAAACCTTGAAGGTTAGCAGTGGCCGGGCAAGCAGCCAATAGGCCAGGATGACACCAGAAGTTCGGCACCCCGGCCACCTAATCCAAACCCGGAGTTTTACACGGCGGTAGAGATGGAGAATGCTCAGCTGAGGAGTCAGTTGGCGAAAGCTAATCAACAGATTAAGGAGGTGTTGGCCCGACTACCCCCTCTTATAACTGACGCTAACATTGGAAAGAGGCAAGGCGAGACTCGTAAGTCCCACTGGGGTAATCGGTCCAGGCCTAGCCGCTTGGTCAGACCTCCGACGTCCAACTCTACTCCCTCATCGCACCGCCGAGAGGAAAACTTCGAAGAAACACCCAGAGCCGAACAACAGTATAGCCGCTCGGTCTGAACTTCAACTCCCAGGTCACTGCCAGCCTCGAGCGCGCCCAGGAGGGCTCAAGGAAATTCTAGAAGGAGATCCGGGGAGGCCTCACGGCAACAGCCCGTCCTGGCTAGCCGTCCTGCGTCCCGTCTAGATCGCTAAGCGCAAGGCCCGCAAGTTGACAGGGCCGAAAGGCCCCCACCTAACCTGATCCACCCTGACGGAACCAGGATTGCATCCCCGGTCAGACATCCTCCTTCACCAATAAGATATCCGTCTCCTCCTCGGCCTATCCAAGATATTCCAGCTTATGGGAGCAGTAGGAGAAACTCGCCATCCGCAGGACCTTCCCATTGTAGCAGGGCGCCCAGAGGAAGCCCGGATCCTCACCCCCAGAGGCGGGCTCCGAGCTTGTCTAACGGGAGGTACTGGACCGGAAGTCGTCGAAGTGACCTTTCTGGTGGAGACCTACATCAATTCCTAAGCTCGGCGCAAAGTCCTCAAGCCACCCCGAGGGGCGACCTATGAGATCGCCTTAACTCTCATAGGGGAGACCCAGTAGGAGGTGGCAGCCATGCTCGCTCAGGGGGAGACCTGTCCAGGGTACGTAACGGCGGGAATGTCCCAAATAACCTATCTCAAGATAGGAGGGGCAATAACCCACCAAATGTATACAATGGATCCGGAGCTGTTGAACAACCCTGGAATAACCAAAGGAGATCAGGACAAAACCCTTGAGCGCCTAGTTCAGATGGAGGAGCTAATGAGGAAGCTCCTGTTGGAGAAAGAGAAAGACGAATATGATTCGGGGGATGAGCTTGAGTTCTTCGCCCCCAGCATAGCAGCAACGACATACCCGCCCGGTTTCCGTATGCCGCACCTGTCCAAATTCAACGGAGACAGAGATCCGTCAGATCATCTGGGTATGTTCAATACACTGATGATGGCCCACAACATTGGCCCCGAGCTGAGGTGTCTGATATTTCCCTCCACACTGACTGGGCTGGGCAGACAGTGGTTCAAACAAAACAAGAAGCAGTCAATCATCTCCTGGAAAACTTTCTCTGCTGTTTTCAAAAGAGCATTCCGAGCCTCCCAGGCTGCTCGCGTCAAGGCCGACTCCCTGGCTAATGTAAGGCAACAACTCAATGAGCCTTTGAAGGCTTACCTGAGCAGGTTCGCGAACGTCGCTGCTCGGGCCAGAGACGCAGATGACAGCTCCAAGCTCATGGCTTTGAGGACTGGAATCCTCGTCGGAGGGGGACTCTGGAATGAAATACAAAGGAAGGGAGTCAGCTCAGTAAACGAATTCCTAAATAGGGCCCAGGGGTGGATCAACTTGGAGGAGGCCCAAGCCTCCACTGCAGGAACCAGCCAGGTCCCTGAGCAGCCCGCTGGAGTGGGAACGGAGGTCACCCAGAATGTTACACAGAATAACCAGTTCGATGGAGGCAAGAGAAAGGGGAACGGCGAGGGCAACCAGCACAGCCCAAAGAAGAATAAGTCCGTAGAAAAATTTAAGCCGGTCTATGTGACTTATACGAAGCTCACCCACTCTAGGGAGAACATCTTCCTAGCAAACTCTGCTCGCCTCCCCTGGAAGAAGCCGGAGCCGTTAAAGCACCAGAAAGGGAAGCGAGACACCTCCAAGTTTTGCCGTTTCCACAACAACGTTGGCCACAATACCGATGATTGTAGACACCTGAAAGATGAGATCAAGACTCTCATCAGAGCCGGCCCCTTGGCTCAGTATGCGCAGAATAGGGTTCCAGCAAGCCGACCTGCTCCGGAAGTCCCGGCCAGTCAGCCCGGGTCTCGGGTAGATCAAGACGTCCCTCCTCCAGTGATAGGAGGAGAGATATCCACAATCTCTGGAGGTCCTCATTTGGCTGGCACGAGCAGGGGTGCCCAAAAGAGGTACGTCAACGAACTCAAGGCTCATAATTGAGTAGAGTTCGTCCCCGAGCAGCATCTGCCAAAGCAACAGCAATTGGAAAGGCAACCAATCATTTTTACTGAAGATAATGCTAGCCACGTTTAGTTCCCTCATAATGACCCTCTGGTCATAGCAGTGCAGCTCGCTAATCGGAGGGTTAGGAGAGTGCTGATCGATAATGGGAGCTCGGTAAACCTTCTATTCCGGTCCACGCTGGAGAAGATGGGTTTGACTGTCGCCGAGCTGTAGGTGACCTCCATGATGCTGTATGGTTTCTCGGGAGAAGGATCAGTGGCTGTAGGGACGATCAAGTTGGTGATCACCTTAGGAGAGGGACCTCGGACAGTCTCAAAACTCCTTGAGTTCGTGGTCATCGACTGCCCCGCTGCATACAATGCCATTTTGGGTCGACCTACACTTATAGCTTTTGAAGCCATCACCTCCGTTCGCCACCTCGCGCTGAAATTCTCTTCTTCCACAGGGATATGCATGGTCCGTGGCGATTAGCTTACTGCCAGGGAATGCTACAACATTTCCATGAAGGGAAAATTGAAACCCGGGCAGCTAACAATGGCCATCCAAGGTGGAGAAGAGGAATCTCAGGAACCTTTGCCTAATCTTGAGATTGAAAAACCTCAGAGCACCGAGGGAGAAAGTATCATCCTATGTGAGGATATTGACCCCCGAATAGGCGAGGACAAGTCCGAGCTCCAAGCTATCGAAGAGCTCGAGGAAGTAAATATCGATCCGCAAAATCCCTCACGGATGGTTAAGCTCGGGAAAAACCTTTGTGGCAAGAGGAAGGCGGAGCTGATCAGATTTCTGCAGGATAACCTGGATGTGTTCGCATGGTCACACGAGGACATGGTGAGAATCAGCCCAAATTTCATCATGCACACCCTTCATTTGGATAAGAGCGTTCCTGCAAAGTCCCAGAAACAGATGCGCCTGGGAACAACTCGGGCTGAGGCCTTAGAAGAAGAAGTAGCCCGGCTCAAGAAATGCGGCTTTATCCGTGAAGCCAAGTTTTCGATTTGGGTCGCCAACCCCGTGCTGGTCCCGAAGCCCAACGGGAAATGGCGGACCTACATCGACTTCCCCGACCTGAATAAAGCCTGCCCCAAAGATTGTTTTCCCTTGCCAAGGATCGACCAATTGGTGGACGCCACGGCGGGGCACGAGCTCATGTCCTTCATGGACGTATACTCAGGCTATAATTAGATCGCCATGAACCCAGCGGACCAGGAGCACACCAGCTTCATGACCCCAACTAACGTCTATTGTTACAAGGTCATGCCGTTCGGACTGAAGAACGTCGGTGCTACATACCAAATATTAGTGAATAGAATGTTCGCCAAACAGATCGGGAAGAACATGGAAGTGTACGTTGATGACATGATGGTCAAGTCAAAGACTGTCAATAACCATGTTTCCGACCTGGAAGAATGCTTCAAGATACTAAGAGAATACGACATGAGGCTTAACCCTCAGAAGTGCACTTTCGGGGTTGCGTCTGGAAAATTCTTGGGTTTCATTGTCAACACTAGAGGAATCAAGGCGAACCCCGATAAGATCAGGTCATTGCTCGAGCTTCCCTCATCCAGGTCGCGTAACGACGTTCAAGGCCTGACAGGAAGGGTGACAGCCCTTAGTCGGTTTATTTCAAAATCCACCGATAAGTGCCTGCCATTCTACAACCTGCTCCGAGAAAATAAGAAGTTCGAATGGACAGAGGAGTGCGAGAGTGCTTTCCTCGACCTGAAGGCACATCTGGCCGAGCCGCCTGTATTGTCCAAACCAAAGGCAGGAGAGCCTCTTTTCCTTTACCTAGCTGTCACAGAAGATGCAGCTAGTGCCGTATTGGTCCGTGAAGAAGACCGAGTTCAGAAGCTGATCTACTACATTAGCAAGAGACTTCTCGGGGCCGAATCCCGATACCCGTTGATGGAAAAATTGGCGTTCTGTCTTATCACGGCCTCCTGAAAGCTCAGGCCGTATTTCCAGTCCCACTCAATACACGTCATGACCGATCAACCTTTAAGGCAGGTTTTGCAAAAACCTGAAGCATCGGGATGCCTGTTGAAATGGGCTATCGAGCTCAGTCAGTTCGAGATTTTGTACACCCCACGAACTGCTATAAAGAGTCAGGCCCTGGCCGATTTTGTGGCAGAGTGCACAAGATTCAAGGAGGATCCTGTGGAAGGGTCACCCTAGGTCACCTCGACCCAAGCGTCATGGAAGATCTTCGTGGATGGCTCATCCAATGAGAACGGCTCCGGGGCTAGAATCATTTTGATATCCCCAGAAGGGCATATATTCCACTCGGCTTTGAGATTCGGATTCAAGGCATCCAACAACAAGGCCGAATACGAAGCATTGCTGGCCGGGCTAAGGATAGCCCAGGAGCTGAAGGCCAGCTCTGTTCAGTGCTTCAGCGATTCCCAGCTCGTGGTTAACCAGGTGCTAGGTGAGTATCAAGCACAGGGAGTCAAGATGGCTGCTTACCTGGCCAAGGTAAAAGTTGAACTGTCCGCGTTTGAATGAGGCTCAATCGAGCAGATACCTCGAGAGCAGAACGCTAACGCAGATGCCCTCGCCAAGCTCGCTACCTCCGGGGAGACGGAGGCTTTGGGGTTAGTAACGGTAGAGTTCCTGGAGAAACCAAGTATAGAAGAGATCGGGGCGGAGGTCGAGATGATCGATGCCAGACCGACCTGGATGACCCCCCTCCTCGAGTATCTCACCAAAGGAAAGTTACCCGAGGGGCGTAATGATGCACGGCGGGTACTGTATCAGGCTCCAAGGTATACGATAGTAGATAGGGTGTTGTACCGACGTGGGCATTCCCTACCTCTCCTATGGTGTGTTCTGCCAGGCGAAGCAAAGGCCATCCTGCAGAAAGTGCACGAGGGTTTTTGCAGGGATCACACTGGGGGGCAAAGCTTGGCCTTAAAATTCTTAAGGCAAGGGTATTACTGGCCCACTCTATCAAAGGACTCGGTCTCATACGTCAAGAAATGTGACAAGTGCCAGCGATTCTTCACAGTTGCCCGAGCTCCCTCAGTCGAGCTGAAGATGATCTCGTCCCCATGGCCATTTGCAGTCTGGGGAATCGACTTGGTTAGCGCCCTCCCTACTGGAAATGGGGGGGGGGGGGGGGTCCGCTACGTTGTGGTGGCCATCGACTACTTCACGAAGTGGGTTGAGGCAGAACCTTTGGCAACAATAACTTCCAAGAAAGTCCTCGACTTCGTGGTCAAGAGCATTATCTGTCGATTTGGGCTGCCCAAGAAAATCGTATCCGAAAATGGGACTCAGCGACAGCGACCTCTTCACTGAATTTTGCGAAAGGTACGAAATTGTGAAAAGCTTCTCATCCGTGGCCTATCCCCGGCAAAATGGCCAGGTCGAGGCTGTCAATAAGACGCTAAAGGCAAGCCTTAAGAAAAGACTAGACGAAGCCAAGGGGGTCTGGCCAGAACAGCTCCCCCAGGTTCTGTGGGCATTCCGGACCTCGCATCGGACTCCTACGGGTCATACTCCTTTCTCTCTCACTTTTGGGAGTGATTCAGTCCTCCTTGTCGAGATTAAGATATCTTCGCATAGAGTCCAGGCGTATGACCAGGACCGCAACCACGAACTACTTTGCACGTCCCTCGACCTGATTGATGAAAGACGAGAAGATTCTCAGCTCCAGCTCGCGCATTACCAGCAAAAAATCAGTCGTTATTTCAACTCAAAGGTCAAAAAATGCGCCTTTAGCATTGGCGACCTGGTCCTCAGGAGAGTCTTCTTAGCCGGTAAGGATCCCAAAGATGGAGTATTGGGATCGAACTGGGAAGGGCCATATCAAATCACTGAGGTCATCAAGGAAGGAACTTACAAATTAGCTCGACTCAATGGAGAAGCAGTCCCACGAACCTGGAACGCTTGTCTCAAGGAAGGAACTTACAAACTGAAATCATTTGAAGAAATATTATCAGTAGCACCCTTGTAAGGCTTAAAGGCCACCTTTTTTTTTTAAGCAATGAGAATTAGATCTTTGTTTATTATTGTGTATATTTGTGGGTGTAATCTCAAGTAACCACGAAAGACCCTTTCCTAGTTACTTGGGGGGCATATGGTGCCTGGATATAACCAGGTCGCCTTAAAGGCTTAAAAGTTGATTCAAATTGATTGATCGTTGTTTTTCTTAAAAAAACATGAGATATTGATAAAGGATTAACGCGAACTAAGTCCTATCCTGGATATAACCAGGTCGGCTCAAAACTTAGAAGTTGATTCAAATTTATTAATCGGTGTTTTTCTTAAAAAGCACAAGATATTAGTCAAGAATTAACACGAACTAAGTTTTCAAACTAACGTCCTGGACATAACCAGGTCGGCTCAAAACTTAGAAGTTGATTCAAATTGATTAATCGGTGTTTTTCTTAAAAAGCACAAGATATTAGTCAAGAATTAGCACGAACTAAGTTTTCAAACTAACGTCTTGGACATAACCAGGTCCTAAAACTTAGAATTTAATTCAAATTGATTGATTGATGTTTTTCTTAAAAAGCACGAGATATTGATAAAAATTAACGCGAACTAAGTTTTCAAACTAATGTCCTGGACATAACCAGGTCCTAAAACTTAGAAGTTAATTCAAATTGATTGATCGTTGTTTTTCTTAAAAAGCACGAGATATCAATAAGAGGTTAACGCGAACTAAGTTTTTAATGCAATGTCCGGAATGCAACCGAGACTTATCTTAGAAGTTGGGTCAAGATTGGTTAACATGTTTTTTCTAAGAAAAGTATAAAAGCATCAATCATAGCACCAACAAAAAGAAAAACCTCGAGGTGGAAAAAAGAAAAGTGTATAGAAGAAAAAATGGATAAAGCCAATTGTCTCGAGGTGGAAAAACCTCATACAAAAGTTACAAAAAATAATAATAATAAAAGTGTTCGAAAAAGAAATGCCCTAGGCCCCACCGGGCTGCTATGTTGAGGTCGCCGTCTCACCCTCCTGCTCGGCTGCTGTGGAGGTCTCCCCAGTCTCAGAGGGTGCCTCTTGCTGAAGATGAGCTCTAAACACCTCCAGGAGGGGCTCCCAAACATCTGCTCCTAGAAAGGAGAAGTCGCCATCCAGGTTGAAAACCCAACACTGGTATAGCATGTCCTCCATGGTGGAGCTGGAAGCTGCCTTCTCCGTTGCCAAGGCGGCCCTGGCCTCCGCAGCCTCGGTTTTTGTAGAGTCTAGCGCGGCCTGGGCAGCCATGGCCTCCTCGATTTTGGCCGTTACAGCGGCTAAGGCGGCCTTGTTAGCCTCGGCCTCTTGCAGCTTGGGACGGGACGCGTCCAGCTCGGCCCGCGCGGCCGCCAAGGCATCCTTAGCCTCCTGTTCCTGCTTTTGGGCAGTCTTCAGGGCAGCCAAGGTAGTCTGCTGGGCGGCCAAAACATCCTGATGCTCGCCCCTCATGTCCTCAAGCCGAGCCTTGGACTTGGATATGCTCCGATGAAGAGCCAAGGCACCCTACAAAGGAAAGAGGCAACTGCCTTAGGAAAAAAATAGAAAGAATGTGCGATGCATGATAACCAAAGAGTACAAAATGTAAAGCCAGCTTATCGTTAGAGCCATTCCCAGTGAAGACTCCATCACGCTCTCCAGGCTCCTTGTTTCGATCGCCCGTAGGTCCCTTTCGGTGGCGCCGTAGTAGTGGTCGACGGTGTAGGTCGTCGTCTCATACACCGTCCCCCGAAAGACGTCAGGAATTTTATCCAAGGCCTGGGGGTCCATCGGAATGCGCACCTCGGGGGCTGCAGTTGCCAAAATCCCGGGCTCCTTCCCCATATCCCAAACAAAGGCGGGAGCTCGTGGAGAGGGCGGGGGCATCTTCTCCACTGCGGCAGGAGGTGGAGGTACCTTGGTCTAGGCAGCTGGGGTCTGGTCTTTCCCCTTTGCAGGGGACTTGGATGGGATCCCAGCGGCTTTCTTCGCCACCCGGAGCTTCTTCATTTTGGGCCCAGAGGCCCCAGCAGAAGAGTTCCCTCCGGTGAACATAGCTCGCAGGTCTTTGTTCCCGGGCTGAGACATTTCCTCTGGCAAAACAAAGACAACATTAGTATACAAGTAAGCTTTTATGCAAGAACAAAAATAAGGGGGAAAAAGCGGAACTCAAGTATATATATTGAAAGGGATCCTACCCCCCGAGCTAGAAGAGGAATCTATGGTCACGACCATCGGCCCCGGAGCTCCTGCGGGGGAATCTAAGACAATGACTTCGCGAGCTGGAACAGGTTCTGGGTCCGAATCTGGTTTGGGACTAGACTCTTCTACATACTGCCTAAGACCCGGAGCTACAGTACCCTCCCGAAGAGAGGGCCACGACCGAAGATTAGTCTCATACTCCTCAAAAAGGGCTGACCTAAAGGCTAAGGTGTTGTCTACGACACAGTACCCCTAGGGCGGCTACTCTCGTAATCCAGCACGAGCCAGTCGACGCACTGGAGTAGGATTATGTAAGGGTCTGGGTCGTTTCGATGGCGTTGGACGGGCTGGTTGGGATTAAACCTAGCTAACCGAGGATCGGCGGTGGCCCTATCTAAGCCCCTGAACATGTAAGGATTACCTTGCCCAGAGGGACCTGCGGCTGCTCCGGACCGGATCCTCTCCTTGTCCGTTATTTGGGCGACCTCCAGCGCCCGCTTCCTCCTCGTCCTTACGAGGGGCACCTCATCCTCCTCATCCTCGTCCTCTCCTTCCCCCGCGACCTCCTCCTCGGGGATGGGCCTCATCTCGCGAGCTGGGGGAAGCCCCCGGGGTCTCCTCAGGGCCAAAGTTTGGCCTGGAGAGATCAATTTGCATGCCAACATCATCTCGTCTGTCACGAGCTGGCGATAGTCCTTTTCACTGGGGGCAGACCCGCCAGTGTCTCATATTGACTCCCAAGGATCACATACTTGTCTGTCCTCGCGAAAATGGCTGCAGAATTGTTCTAAGTCAGAAACTGATAAAGGGGAGCTAATCAATACTTAGCTTATGAGCTAAGAGTAAAAGGTACTTACGAGGACGGTTGAAGTAATGAAGTTCGCAGTTGCGAAACCCCTTGGACATAAAGAACTGGTCTTTGAAGTCATTGGGGTGGCTGGGCAGCTCGATGACCGTAGCTGTGTTTGGGAAGCGGGTTAGTTAGTAGAACCCGTCACCTCGCCCCCGCTGCTCTGGGCTGGCCTTGAGGCAGAAAAAATATAAGATGTTCGCTGGAGTGGGGACCTCCCATTCCTGTTTCAGGAACAGATATCTCAACCCCGCCAACAAATGGTAAGAGTTGGGGGGGAGCTGGAAAGGAGCCAACTTCACGTAGTTGAGGAAGTCGGCAAAGTATTGGTCCAGCGAGAGGAAGGCCTCAGCCTTGAAGTGCTCGTCACTCCAAGCCGCATATTCCTCGTCGAGCGGCGCGCAGCTCCGCTCACCTTCTAGGGGAGGTCGGGCGATCAGGGCGCCCCTCCCCAGCTTGATGTTGTGGGAGAGGAATATTTTATTCACTCTCCCCTGGTCAGTGATCTTCGAGACGATCCTCTCGGCCTCGATAAAAGCATCGGGCGCCACCTCGAGCTCCTGCTCCACGGCCGGCCCAAAGACAGGGATTGGGGAGTCTGTCATCACCTCCTTTCCTTTGGATTGTTGGGAGGACGAGCTGCCTGCGTTCTTCTTAGGAGCGTTCTTCTTGGGTCCTATCTGGTCGCCTAGCGAACAAAAGAAGTAATTTTAGAAAAGGCGACCTAAACATAAGAAAGGATTTGAAGAGAAGTGTTTCCTTTGCACGGGCTGAGGTAAGCTCAGCCCATGGAGAGTGAGACCACGCGGTTCTATGAACACGCGCCTGTGCTCCCAACAAATCCCCGATTACTCGGAATTCGTGTGTCGGGAGGGTCAGGATAAAAGTTTTCCTTGGAAGGAAAGTTTCAGTAAGCAAGAAGTGCAAAACTACCTGTGAAGCGTGTCCCCTAAGCTACCCGATTTTGCACCCAAAATGCTGGATATTTTAAACAAGCATACCAAAAAAAAATCCTACCTAGAAAATTTCCCCAGAAAACGCACCCTATGAACCATGCTCCTAAATGGTTTTCTTCTAAAATCGATGCCCTAAAATAAAAACCTACACCCTCCATACTCACAAAAACCAGCAGAATATTGCATGCAACTACAGTAACTATTTACCTAGGCTATAGTGAAAAGAAAATTTAAAGCATGCACAGTCAGAAAACTTACGAAATATTTTGTTGTGGGGGAGATGAAGGGGTCTTCTGGGTTGGGGCCTCGACGGGATAACTGGTACAAAAACCTCAAAGGAGCCCTTGCACCGGATCTTCTGGAATGCTGGGAACGGTAACCGGGAGAAAAAGAGGGTTTTTTGAGGGTGAGAAGAGAGAAGAAGATGGGAAATTTAGAAAATTTTCAAATAAACAGGTGACCCATGCGTAAGGTAGCCACCTCTTTTATATACGTGAAAGGCCACGTGAGGAGGGCCATTGGATTGCCCTTATGTGGGATCCGAGGCTCTCCACTCGAAAGGCGAAACGACGGCTGAGTATAGGCTAGGCCATTTAATGCGGTTCTCGGAAGACGTACCGTCACCAACCACGATGCTCCATGTATTCGGCGCCTGCGTAATAGGTGGAATATGGAGAGTCCATGGAGAAGCCTAAAAGCCCCCACTGTGGCCCCAGATGATGTCGTGTGCCATGAGCATAGGCTTGGGGGGCAAATGTACGCCCTAATTTTCCACGGGCTATTAGCGAGCTAAGATATGGCATAATTATATCAGCCACGTGGACCCCACATAGCCGGAGCTGTTGTCGTCAGGTCCTACCTCTTTAGCTCGAGGTAACCAAAGGTTTACCAAGATTATTTAAGGGTCAAGTCAGGAAAATAAAGACCACATGTCAAGAAGGCGTCCAGCTCGAGGCACGAGCTGGAGTTGGAAGCTTTGACCCTTTATACAGTCAACCACGCAATGTAAACGTGCATATATTAGACATCACGTGTCTGATATATCCCTGAATTCTCGAACACGCCGCATGAACGTGCGTGTTCAGGCACTTACGACTGGGTTGGGTCGTGCGGCCCATTATCCCCCTTACCTATTGATTAGACCACACTTCATTTGTCAGGTTTTAGGAATTAATCATAAATGTCACAGAAGTGACATGATGGGTCAGAAGGTCACGGGATGACCTCCCTTACCAACTCCCAGGTGCCCTCTCCTATAAATATGGAGACCCTGGGAGTAGCAAAGGGTTGGATTCTATTGTGTAATGAAATACCATGTAAAGAATACCAGAAATATAGCAATAATATTGGTTGGTGGAGTAGAAGGATTTTAACATTTGAACCACCTAAAAACGTATTTTTGTCATCAGTCCATTTTAAGATTATTCATCTGTTTCGGTTCATTATTCAGCACTAATCTCTTTCTCTTATTTTCTTAATTACCTGTTGGCGAAGAACCGCGTCAACAGAATGATTCTGGAATGTTCAATAATACTACCCAGAATTTCTCAATTGCAATAACTCATAAATTTCACTCTCTTTAAAAAAAACAATAATCTTTCTCTCTCTCTTCAACCCCCTGCTTCCCTCTCTGTCTCCACGATTTCTTTCCTTTAGATACTCATGGTTAACACATTTTTAAGAAGAGCACAGAATAAGTTGAGCATTTGAAGCTTCTAGATCCCCTTTCTAATGAGTTTCTTTTATTTAATTTTTTTTTTTTTAAATAACGTGGAACAATTCCACAACTGATATCATCAGTTGGATTTCAAAAAATTGGCCAATTATTTGTGATTTTTAATTATATAAAATAATTAAAATTTAGTCTTTAAAATGTTCCTTGAACCAATCTCAAACTTGAGGGCACTATGGTCTTTTCACAAATTTAATTAGTTATATTATTTAATTCAATGAAATAATAACAATATAATGGCAAACCAAAATACACATCAAATGATAAAATAATTTCATGCATATTATTACTATTATGCTCATAATAATAATAGTAAATTAAATAAATAACAACTTAACCTAAGTCGTTATTTATTCACTTGACATTATACTCATGTCCTGTTTCCATAAAAATTCAAACATAAGAAACCATGAATTTTATTGTCATTGAAAACCATACATATCTAATACTTCATCAAAGGACAAAGAAAAAAAAATGCCTTCAGTGACAAAATTATGAAATTACCCAACCGGGACAATGGATATTACACTGGTGGAGTTTGATTTTTATTTTTGTAGCTAGCATAATTGAGATATTACACTGGTGGAGTTTGATTTTTATTTTTGTAGCTAGCATAATTGAGGTTTTTTACTGAAGAAAAATGAGAGAATAGAGAATGATGAGATGAAGATTTGGATAATTTTTTAAGTGAAATACTGAAGTTTATTATAATTATTGTTTCTCTTTCAAGCAAATGACGTTATACTTCAATTATTCATTTTATTGCTTAGGATTCTATCGACTCATTCTATTTGTTATTACTTACTACAACTCATAAAATCTACTGTCACTGTCAAAATGTTCATTCTTCATTCGTATATATTAATTATTATTTATTAAACTTTGGACAAGGTATTCAGAATTTTGGAAAAAAATAAAAAATTCTTAACTTCCTTTATAAAATGCTGTCTATGTTATAATGGTTAAAGTAAAAAAAAATTAGAATAAAATTACTTGACAGAGTTCGGAAATTCAAAATTATATATATTTAAATATGGATAAAAAAAAAAAATCTCCCCGACATTACCTTCCCTTTGCCTTTAAACTTTTGCTTGTTAGAATATATCATATAATTTATAGGACAAATAATATTTTTTCTCTTAAACTATCACATTTGTAGAATTTTGTCCCTCGAACTTTATTGTGTGACAAGAATTCTCTCAAACTATAAAAACAGTTAAAACATGTTATTTTTGTTGCATTTTGTTCATCTTTTTTACTGGTTTGCTGATATGACACAAGCTGCATATATAATTGTAGTATGAAGATCTATTTAACTAACTGAAGCTAGTTAAAATTGAATTTATTGTTGTTAAACATACAAACATTCGCACTAAGAATGCATATACATATTTTCATAATTTATTATTAGATTACTATTTATGTATGTATTTTCTGTTTTAACTCTCGTATCATGCTACATTTGCGCTACATTAATTAGTGCTACATTAGTAATTTGTTAAAAAAAATATCAAATGCAATAAAAGCAGAAGAAACACATTTTCAATGATTTCTATAACTCACAGGATATTTTGCCATGAAAAAAATCCAGGGGCAAATTTCTTGAAAAGACCATAGTTCAAGTTGAAAAAAAAAATACTATTTTTCCTAATTTAAAATATCATACTGTCAAAAATTTTAACAGAATAGCTGACCTTACGTGAAGAGGAATTGACATTTAAATTTTTTGCCTCATAAAGTATTCGTCGTCATGCAAAGTTGTGCCTTTAGAATGATATTTATTTCTGGTAGTTTTAATTATTTCAAGAAATTTTTAACAAACGAAAAACTTCGAAGACAAGATGTAATGTAGCTTTTGTCCTGTTTAAATTTATGTTATTACTTTGATGTCTAAGAATGAAAAATTATATAAAAAAGTAATGTTTGTCACAAAAAAAAAAAACATTGTGTGCAGTATATAAATTATATATATATCTATATATAGAACTTCTTCTAGCTAGCTAGTGTTTGTAAATAATTACATTGAAAGGTACATATAACAAATAACTTAAGACGATGGCAATCCCTCTAAAATAATTATAAAATTGACAAAGACCGTCTAGAGCTAATTAATAAATTTAAACACATTGTAATAATGAAATATTACAATGAATTCTTAATTTTTTTTCTTTAAATTCTTTCTAAATATTAATAATTGGATAATTAGAAAGAGCTAAAGCATTCATGTTCTGAGGAATTTGAATCATCAGAAGGAGAGTGGTTGTGTCTGCCTTCATACGTCGTTATCACCATACGACAGTCCTCTGAGAGTCGTTCAACCCTCTTCTTCACTCGACAGTTGTTATGAGTACAACGGTAGTAACTTCTGCAATTCATATATTAAGAAACAAACAACTATATACGTTAGTTATATAAATAAATATATATATTTATATATATAGTTTAGCTTTAGGAATATTACCAAATATATACAATGTAGTTGTGTCGAAATGTTGTTTGTATAATACTATTCTTGACTCTTTTACAAACAATTTCTCATTAATATCCATTAACATGAATCTCAATAAGATCAAAATTAGTCAGAAGCATTAACCCTAACATTTTTGTTCTTCTGTAAAAATATATAGTAATATGAAACACGCGTCCATCAGAAGAGAAAATTTCATACCAAATTTTGGAATATTTATATACAATAATATTCATACAAAAATTAATTATATACGAGAACTACGAGACATCAATTTTTAACCCACATGATGAGTTAAAATCCCTCTAAATAATTATTGTCAAAAAATAAGAGAAATCGGTACGTATGTGCATGCAACATATATTGTATACCAGTTCCTTAAATTATATGTGGTTTAGTTATAATAAGGTTTTCAGTATAAAAGTTCCTTTAATTATATGTGGTTTAACAAAATAGTCCTAAATTATAAAATATAATAATATTAAGTCATTATCCTCATTAAACAGCAGCAATTAAGTATTTGCTTGTAATTTTTTTTTTTACTAAATATTAGTGGAAAAGATTACATGGCATTCAAATATAAAATACATTTACATCCCAGTCTCTCTCCCTAAAAAGCAAACAAGGAAATAAATAAATAAAATTTACATATCAAACTATGGCATCATGAACGAAATAATGAACAGAAGATTTCCATATTGCTACTTTGGTAATACAATGCAATCTTTTCGTTCAATACTTAATCAAGAAATCATACAATACAGGACTTAAAAGTTATTGTTTAAAGAGATTAAGGGCTTAATTACTATATATATATATAACTCAAAGGCCGATTTGTTAAAGCATGCATGTATGGTACTTCAAAGGGGCTCTCATCCTTAATAATATTCATTAATTTAGAGTTGTATTGACATAATTTATACAGTGTTTAATTATTTTCAGTTATATATATATATATATATCAAAGAGGCTTATTAGGTCATAGGATTCAAAATATGTATGAAGAAGGCTAATTATTATCTATAGTATATAGAAGAGGAATCATGTGTGATACAATTAACTTGGGCAAAATATTTAAAATGGGGAGTTAGTAGTGAAGGTACTGTACCTCTTTCTTTATGAAGGTAGGTATGGTACCTCAATCAATGCCGATAGAAGATCTAATCCAGAACTATATATATATTATTATTCGAAACACTAGGTATGCAAATGAAGAAATAAATAGGATCTTTAACATAATGAAAAGATTGCTGACCAATAAAAAATATATAATAAATCCCATGTCCAAATAAAAATTATTTTTGTTTTTTTTAAAAGAAAATGAACAGTGAGTCCATGTATCTAAGTAATGGTGTAACAAATCATCACGAGAGAGATTCACTAGATCTCAAGGCTAATTTCATTTTCCTCTAATTTTTTTGCTAACCTAAATACATGAGAAAACATATATTAGAATATTGTATATTGTTATCTATTACAAAAATATTCAACTTCATTTGCATGAGCAGATTAATAGTTAATTTAAATGGGAAGAATCTAGATTTATAAAGACATCTGGCTGAAACTACTCATGTATATTAAATATAATACCTTTCTTTTCTAATTTTACTTATTTATCAACTAAAAAAGATAACATTATTGAGATCATGAAGCTCCTCATATACGTTAGTTCAATCTTATATCGATCGATCTAAATGAGACGTACTTTTCATGTTGAATGTATTTTTTCTTTAAAGCTGTGAGTATATAAATATATATATATTTTGCGACTCCCCGACGGTATTACTAACTAGCTTATACTTTTGTGTGTTAATTAAGCTATAAATTTATCGGATCAAGTATAACTTTTCATGCTTATTATACTTATAACAGCCTTGTTCCCATTAATGATAAAGAAAAACAGAAGAGGGGAGGACCTAGAGAGATAATTACTATCATAAAATGAAGATATTTAATTAATAATTTTAATTAAATCTTAATTATTATTGTTAAAAACAATCTTATTATTATATTAGTCATCTTTTGTTTGTACTTTTCATTTGTAAAAAATTTGTATTTTCAGTATTTAATTGTTAGGTTATATAATTAGTTACCACATGGAAATCTTATGGCCATTCACTAGGCTTAATTTCTGGGCGAAAATATTTTTTCTCATGACCAAATTTAGTACAATCTCTCACACAAGATCAGAGAAAGTCAAGAAAAAAAATTTATGCATTCACAAAATTTCTACATTTATAATAATTTCTACTTTATTTGTTATATATAAAATATTTTTGCTTAAGGTTACGTATAACATGCCCTATAGATATATAAACATGTATGGACTTTGAGAATGAAGTTGGTTAAATGATTTATATTATATCTCTTGCATATATAGTTATATATTTACTGTATGTATACATTGCTTGTCCTGATAAATATTATTTTTTTAATAACCGAATGACTTATTCATATAGAGTTGCAAAAATCCAAAAATTAATAATTCAAATAATGCACATATATATATAATTTAAAAGTGCTTCATAAAAGCATCTAAAAATTTAAATTACGACAAAAAACAAAAATTAAACACCTGCATGCACATCTTTCATAAGACATTTTTATTAGCTCTTTTAGCTAGTATAGCTTCCTAATTTTCTCATTTAAATAAGCATTATACTAAGCTCTTCGATCAATTAGACTTTCATTAACATATATTTTAAATTAATCTGAATTAGATCACTCAGAACAGTACTAGTTACATCAATCATGAGAATTAGCTAGCTAGATCAAAATTTTAGTTTTAGTCCCAAGTAATATATATATATATATATATATTTATATATTATTTGTCTAGTAATCATAAATGAAGAGAATGCTAATTAATATTTGCAAAGAGATATGTATATATATAAATATTTTATGAAAAATAAAAATATAAAATAAGTATGTATGGTATGTACCTTGGATGAAGGCTATTCTTGACAACTTTTTGGCCGTATTTTCTCCACTTATAACCATCATCAAGAACATCAACATCACTTCTGGTTTGGAAGCAGAACCTTGGCTCTCTCAGTTTTCTCCTCACTTTCACCTTGTTTTTCTCTGCACTTGAACTCCTCCACCTGTCAATTAATTATCATTAACTTAATTAATTTGAATTGATCTCCTATATATATATAATTACTACAAATTTAATTAATTTTTATTAGATGTATATCAGGGTGCAGAGCTAGATTAATCAATAATTGATCTAGCTAGTTATAGCCCTCTACGTACTCATCACATTCCACAAAGAGTAATATTATGATCTTTTGAAAAGATTGGAGAAAGCAAATAATATATTATTCTCTTCTTCTCTTCCTTCCATATATTATGGCTGCAGAATCTCCCTTAGATTATATGCTTCGATTTTCGTGTCCTTCTTCTGCATGTTTGCATGATTATTATATGTTTGAACATACATATTAATATATATAGAGAGAGAGAGTACTTACATCAGTCATATTATATATATAGTACAATTTATCATAATTATATTCAAGAAAAGAGTTAATTAAAGAATAACATATACCATGAATTTCCACCATCGCTAGCATTACCGGTGCAAGTTTCCTCATTTACAGCCTTCGGATCTAACGAACCCACCTGATGATTTAATCAAAACTTAATTAGTTAATAATCCATTAATTAACAAACAAATAACATTAATTAACTAACGTTTAAAAATTAGAGACCGGCAAAGGAGAAAAGAAAGAATGGATATTATATATATATATATTATTAGGGAAAGACTCTTATTTTATATATTAACACATAGAGATATGAGAGACATATAATTTGCATTAATATAAGTAATTATCATAATTAAAATTCATAACAAAAATATCCACACCAAAACATGTTTAGATTTTTACCATATGTTCGTTATTATTACTCCAAGAAGCTCGAGTACTCCCAACAAGGTCGCCATGGCAAAACCCCAAGCCGGAGTTCGATCCGGCCGCAGCCGCAGTCGAAGCCGAGCCGGTGGTGGAGAGAGGCTGAGCCGCCGATGGTGGCGACAACTGGCCTCCGCCGGCGCCGGAAGATTGCTGAGACGCGGGAGCCAAGAAGCTATAAACGTTGTGATGATCATTGTGATGATGGCCATGGTGATGATGATGATCTTCAAACTGAACAAAACCCATGTCGTGGATCGGAACTGGAGCCGGAGTAGCCACCGAAAACGACACCTGAAGCTCGTAACTAGGCACTACTGATCCTGATCTTTCTCCTTCCATAATAATAATAATTAGTATATATTTTTCTTCTTATAAATAATTAACAAAAGAGAATAATCTCTCTCTCTTTTTCTTTTTCCCTAATTTGGTCCGTACAACTGAGACCTGTTTTGGTATAGTGATGAAGCTGAGAAGTCGGTATTGTTAATTTGTGCTCGGTACACGGTGTTTGGTTATTGGGTTTTTCTTTTGTTTGGTCAACTAGTAAACGAAGAATGGAATAATATGATAATATAGTTTCCTGGAAAAATATTCTTTTTCCATCTGATCTTATTAATAAGATTGTCTACAGAGATAGAATAATAATATTATTACGATTAATTCTCTCTAGTAGTAAGAGTAGTACGAGAGAGAAAGAGATAGAGATAGAGATAGAGAGAGAGAGAGGTACTGCTCTTGAATAGCCTTGTAATGTTTATTATTGGCTTATATTCACTGTCTCTCTCTCCAAACAGTTCAAAACTCATTATTAGACCATTTGTGTGGGGGCGTGTACTAGAAAATTTGAAGGACTAATAAGATAAGAATATCTATGAATAATAATCATTAGTAACTCTATGATTAGTTACATTATTAATTAGGTTTTTTTTTCTTTTCAATAATGTTATATCATTTATAATGTTAATATTAGTTGTGTATATATATATACCACTTGTCATATGTACGTTCACCTGTAATTTTTGCAAATTTGCCACATATTATTGGTATTGTATATATATAATGGAAAAATAAAAGTGGTCGTAGTAAGTTTTGATCAGTAAATTATTACAAAAAGAAAAAAGAAAACACATTGGATATCCTATATATATATATATATATTAATAATAGGGTATTTTGGCACATGGCATACTCTAGATTATTTGGCATTTTGATATGTCCAAAGTTGCCAACTAATAAAGGAAATACAAACATCTTCTATAATGTTCTTCATTAGTTTTGTGCTTAAAACCCTAGAAAAATTAGTGCTTTGAAAAACAAAATCACAGAGTACGTATGATTTGTAGAATTGACTCTAATTATCAAATAATAATATTTTTCTTACAAAGATTAAAAATAATAATTAATATATGTGTTATATATATATATATATGTATGAATGAGAACTCACAGTACGTATGCCTTGGAAAACAAAATCACAGAGCATATGCTTTGTCCTTTCAAAAAAAGAGTATATGTTTGTTTTTACTGATTTATTATTATTATGACTAGCGATAACCAAAGCAGATAAGCAGGGCAGGGATCTAGTGCAGAGGGCGCAATTCCCCTCATTTTGATTTATTTTTATTAAATTTGTCTTTTTATAAAAATAAAAATAAAATCTAAAATTTTCATCTAAATCGCCAAAAATTAAAATGATAAAATAACCCATCTTATTTATAATTCATTATGGCTCTGTTATACTCATATTAAACTAAAATAATTACCAACAATAATAATTATTTTTAATCACTAAATGAAAATTTCCAATTTTGTTGAAATAAATATTTATATTGATATATGGTCGAATCATGTAGGTACGTACCATAATTCTTTCTTCAGTAGTTTTGTACCTGATTATCTGATGAGCTTATTAAAACAAAAATCGAAAAATACCGAATAAACTTTTAAAAGCATATATTTATATATATATATATATAAATATATATGATCTTTGTCTTCAACCTGCATGAATTAATATTCGGTGAGTACATGCAATGCAAGAAAACGTTCCCTCCCAAACAAGTCATTAAAAATTATTTCTATAATCTAACATAATATTGGTCGACGATTATTCCAAATTTACTGTTCATAAAGATTTATAATAATATCTCTTCTATATAATAAGTGTGTATCAATGTAATAAGTGTGTATATAACGAAAATTCTAGATTTTAACGTTTTTTTTATTTTTTAATATTAATTTTAACAGAATATTCTTATATTTAACGATAGTTTATAAACACTTAAACTTAGATAAAATAAAATAAATAATTGAAAAAATTAAAATATGATATTTTTAGATATTTTACAATGATTATTATTTAAAAATAATAAATAATTAAACAAATTAAAATAGCATATTTTTTAGATATTTTATAATGATAATTATTTAAAAATAATAAATAATTAAACAAATTAAAATATGATATTTTTGAGATATTTTACAATGATACTTATTTAAAAATAATAAAATCATATGTTTTATAACTTAAATAAAATTTAATTAAATTTATATTCACTTATTAGAATAATATCATATTAAACATATAATATAATCTATTGTGAATTAGCAATAAATTACTTTTTTTTTAAATTAGCAAGAAAATTAAATTTAAAATCCATGTATAATATTTAATATTACATTAAACATATAATATATAATCTCTTGTTGTCACTCCCAAATTCAAAACTACAACAAACATAAACTTAAACAAAAATAAATAAATTATTTAATTAAAATAAGATATTTATTTGAAATTTATATGATAATAATATAAATTTAATAAAAATAATTAATAAATTCTATAATTAAAACTAAGCAAAATGTGCATATTACACATTATTTATATCTAGTACAAGTAAATATATTTGTATATGTAGACTACATTTTCTATTTAATTTAGAGTTTTTGGCAACAAAAATATTCAATGTTTTTATATAGTTTCACTTTAACGTTTTTTTTTTTAGTAGTGAATATGCTCAAAGCCATTAAATATCTCTCAATCACTACTTCACTTGTTAACATAGTTAATAGTACATATGTGGCATTGACGTGGCCTTACATAGTTGATGTGTCATTGTCACGTCAATGTCGCATAATTATTTTAAATAATTTTTTTAAAATTAATAAATTAAAAAAGGATAATGACAGTAAAACTACTTAAGTAGTTACAATTTTTCCAGTTAAATACCTATGTAAAAATTTTGACGACAAAACTACTCAAGTAGTTACAATTATTGCAGTTAAATACCCATGTAAAAAATTTGACAGCAAAACTACTCAAGTAGTGATTTTCTTGTACTTAACTCATTGTTGTTAAGTCTTTTGTTAAAATTAACCATGTGGGACACGTGGCAGCTTCTAATTTGTCCATTTTTAAATGTTTTTAAATTAATTAAAAAATTTATTAAATAAATAACATATTTTAAATTCATAAAATATTAAAATATGTATTTTAAAAACTAAAAAATAAAATTATTTAATGAAAAATCTAAAAAAAAATCATAAATTTTTTACTTTTAATCAACATGAAATTAGATTGTATTTAGATTTTAATCAAAATCAAAATGAAATTTTTATGAATTTATTTATATTTTTCATTAAATTAATATTTTTTTTAGTTTTAAAAATACTTGTATTAATATTTTGGGAATTAAAATATTTTATTTTATTTTTTCTGAATTTTTAATTATTTTAAAAATATTTAAAACTTAACCTTTTAGGAATTAAAATATATATTTTATATTTTTTTCTAAATTTTTAATATTTTTAAAATATTTTGGAGGAATTGGAGGCTGTCACGTGTCTCATAGAGTTAGTTTTAACAGTTTACTTAATGACAGTTAAGTGCAAGAAAATCCACTAGATAAGTAGTTTTGCTATCAAAATTTTTACATGGGTATTTAAATGAAAGAATTTTAACTACTTGAGTAGTTTTGTTGTCAAAATTTTTACATAAGTATTTAACTGCAAGATTTGTATTTTTTTTTTTTGGTAAATCAGCTATCTTTGTATTATGCACAACAAATACAATCACCAATCAATTACAACCGCCACCAATAACAACAAACAACTTAATTACATTGAAGAAAACTAACCCATCTTAAATCTTCCTTTCCGATATTTTTGGCCGTACACCAGGAAACTCTATAACCAATTTGGTATTTAATATTCTGAATAATATTCCTAACCATAGGCACCTGAAGCTTCCAAAGAGCTGCATTCCTAGCTCTCCATATGAAGTAAATGCAAGCACAAATAGAGCTTCTGTAAACACTCCTTCTGCAAGCAGAGTGTCTACATCTACGAATCCAATTCATCAACCCAAAGAGATCAAAATTATTTGAACCTATCCCTAACCACGACAGTATAGGCCTCAGACAATTTTTACTGAATTGACATTCAAAAAACAGATGATGATGACTCTCAGGATAACAGCCACAAATGAGACACAGCATGTCTTGAGAGATTCCAAACCTATACAATCTATCTCTAGTCGGCATCCTCTGTTTGAGCACCAACCAAGCAATAAACTTATGCTTAGGGTATCCATTCCTGTCCCAGATCGCTGCATACTTCCATCTGGCCTCTGTATTAGACTGCATCAGCTTATACATTTGAGCAATGCTGAACCTAGTCCAACTGGAACCTCCCTGCAAAAATATAACCTTGAGCTCATTCTTAATCCGAACCAGCTGCTTCCAGTACCAATTGCTAGAAGTGGGAGCTACATAGTCCCACTTGAGTAGTTTTTCCACAATTATCCCAATTAAAAAAATCATTAAAAATAAAACTAAATAAAAAACATTAACAAACTTAATCAATACAAAATTAATACCTAAAACATAAAATAAAATAAAAATTCATTTCTGTTGACTGTGATTTTAGCCAACGACTTAAGAACGTCAAATACGACAAGCCTTCAAGAGAATTGTAAACGACAACAGACAGTTTTTTATTAATGAAAGTAAATAACACGAGATTTTATAGTGGTTCAGCCCCGATAATCAGTAATAGCCTAATCCACTTAGAGATTTTATTACTGTATTCACACTCAAGATCAAATGAACCAGTGTCAACTGAGTTTCTTCAGTACAAATATTCCAGAATACAAGGGTTCTCTCAGGAAAAACACACTTTCTCTCTCTAGAACACAGATTAACTCTCAATTTTCCAAAAGTCCCTTTACGATCCTCCCAACCCTCTATTTATAGGGCTGGGATTCTCAACTGATATTCCCCTTTGATAGGGATATTTTATTATTCACCTTATATTTATATTACAATAAATGTTTAAAATACAACTAATCCCTAAATTCGAGTGAGGAGTGAGAGATTCCCGGGTGCTTAGACCAATTCTCACTGAAGTCGTTTCGGGGAGTTCGACGTAGTCTCACATGCATGTTGATTACTCCTCCGAGCTTTCCGTGGGCCTAAGGTGGTATATGCATGGCTCTCCTCGGACCAAAGGTCATGTAAGTTTGCCTTTCCTCGGACCAAGGTGGTCCGAGCCCACCTCCTTTGCTCCTTACCTCGGGCAAGTCCGAGGTAAGCTCCTCCATGACTTGTCCGATCGGACACAACGGCCTTCTCCTCAGACCAAGGTGGTCCGAGCCATCTTCTTCATGCCATCTCCTCGGACCAAAATGGTCCAAGGCATCTTCTTCATGCCATCTCCTCGGATCAAAATGGTCCAAGGCACCTCTCCCATGGCATGTCCGATCGGACATGACACCCTTCTCCTCGGACCAAAGTGGTCCAAGCCTATCTCTTTCAAGCAAGGTCCGATCGGACCTTCTAATCTTCTCCTCGGACCAAGGTGGTCCGAGCCAACCTTCCTCCTTCAATCTCACCTCGGACAAGTCCAAGCATACCTCTTCCATGGCATATCCGATCGGCCATTATGTGGCCTTCCCCTTGACTGAAACTTAAGTCCCAAACTTTGGCCTGCACAGGACCTCTTTCCCTTAGTCACTCTCTTTGGACACGTTCGAGCCAATACCTAAGAAACCTTGAGAGGTTTACCTTGGTCACACTCGAGCCAAAATATCAAGAGGCTCCTCAAGCTTAGGTCCAATCGGACCTGTTGCTTTTATCCCTTGAACCAAAATCCAAACCTCTCCTTCAATATTCTTGGACTTGGTTTCACATCAATCACTAGGGTCTTCAAACTGGGGTCTGAGCCAAGCAACCCTTAGACCAAATATTCTCTTCGATTGGGTGTATTTAACTTATTATGGCACCTCTCAAGCAATCCAATTTTTAACTGATGCATTGGGCTATCGTTAAGCCAGATCACCCAACTAATTCATGCCATTTGTCAATTTTATTGCAAAATCATCTTTTCAAATTTTTGGGATAACAATTTCGTTAACGATTCATATGTTCATTTTTTTTCTCCCCTAATTCGAGCCTAGCTTCAAATGATAACCCACAAACCAATTTTCTTTATTATGAAAAATACATTCATGTTTCTAATCAGTTTTATTCTCATTATCCATCATTGTTCTACTGAACATTGCTGTTCTTGAAGAAAAATAACACCAAAATCTAAATTCAAATCCAAAAAAATCACAAAACCAGATCACAAACCACAATCTTTCATTTACCATATCTATTACATTAATAGCACTAAAATCACATATCACCTAAATCATTCTTCAATCTGAGAGGAAAAAAAATCATAGTAAAAAAAGTAACCACTATATATCATTAATGGACAGTCACCCACAAACAGATTCTTTAGATCTGTCGTCTTTCGTTCGTCACCTCCGTCCGCGAGCAGAGCCCAGAGATCCAAGCCTAGAGTTGAGCTTTCTCCCCAGATCTAAGCATCAAGACTCATCCTCCTCCTAAGCCTAGCTGCGCGATAGCTCTGACCCCCATCCTATCGACCTCGCCTAAGAAGAAGAAGAAGAGAGGACAAGAAGAAGAGGGAGAGAAAGTCAAATGATTTAGGGTTTTGATCCTTTTTTAGTTTCCTTTTTAATGATTTTTTTAATTTATTAATTTTTCAAAAGAAAATAGACTTTTAAATTAATTTTAATTTAAAATAATTATGTGACAATGACACATTAGCTCTGTCAGGCTACGTCAATGGCACATCTATTGAGATTGGTTAAACATAATGGTTAAGTTGTTTACACAATGTGGTGCAAAATACTTAGCGGTTTTTAGTTAAGTTGAAGTGAAAATATGAGATTTTGTAGTAGGCATCTATAATTGACTTTTATGGGTCTAAAGTGATACGTACAATGATGTATCTAAGTATGCCCAAAAAGTTTGGGAGCAATTGAAGGGGTTTAAGGTCAATTTTGAGAAGTTAGACTAGACCATGGCGTTGTGTTACCTCTTAAGAGGCGATGTATTGCCTAAAGCCTTAGGGATTGAAGAAACCCAACCGGCGACGCGTTGCCTGACATGTTTGTACGGATACATATTTTAGGCTCCAAATGATGTGTTCTAAAACTCTAATCCTAGTGGTTAGACTTAATCACGATGCTTTTACTATAAATAAGGGTTATTAGAAGTGTAAAGCCTTGATCACACTTTACAACTCTCTCTCTCTCTCTCTCTCAAAGAGCATAAGTTTTCTCCAAGAAACTCACATAGTATTCCTTGAATTGTGTGAGCTTCAAAGGCTTGTTCAATCACAGATCTCATTCTATCTTGGTGAAGCTTCAAGCAACAATGAAGGGCTTGGAATAGATATTTGGACATCAATACTCCTCGTGTATAAGCCTTGAGATAGACTATTTTGATTTTTCCATTATATTTTGTGTTCAAACATTCAATAGTTCTATAATACTTCATGTGCGGATTCTATTAATCTAGGATGTGTAATTTCACTCTCCATTTCACATCATTTTCTAGAATTTTTTTTAATCTTTGAATTTTCAAGATTTGTCTTCATACTATGCTTGTGATTTTTGATTAGTCTCTGCGGATTGTATTTTTAAATTTATTCATATTATTCATAATTGATTTAGAAAGTGTAAAACTATAAATTCCCACCGAGAAACAATTTTAGTAGCTTTAGGTTTATTCGCCACCAAAACAATAAAAAAATGAGTTTAAAAATGGAACAATGTAAAAATATTAAGTATTTTCTTTGCCAAAAACTCTTAAATTTATATTTGTGATGAGATAGAAAGAAGGAAATGAAGATTTTCATTCTATATGAAAGCACCGATAGGATCTATTTATACGCCAAAGAGGTAAGTCATTGAATATTACCTCTACGACTTAGAGCTCTCAATATAGATGCTCTACTCCATCTTTTAAAATACCTCCCCAAAACACACATTTTTTCTATTATACCTCTAAGTTTTACATTATACCATACATCCGCTTCTTAATTTTTTTTCTCTATATCATTTAAATATTACATTTTTTATTCATTTCAAATATTTTCTACAACTAGCAATAATATCTTTATATCTTTTAATATTTACTATATCTATCCATATGTAATATCACATAATTATATTATAATTTAAATTTATCCAAATTTATAAGATAAACTAAAATATTAATTAATCTAAAAAAATTACAATTTTTTTTTTTATTATTCTCAAAGTATATTTTGAGAGTATTAATTGAAAATACTTAAATATAATATAATATTTTGAAGATAGAGAAATGGACAAGAAATGAAAAATTAATAAAATATTGTTTTGAATAATGAATAGTAGACATTAGATATGACTCTTTATTGTAAATAAATCTAAAAATATTTATAAAATGAATCATCCATTGTATGACTCTTTTACTTAATTTTAGCTATTTTTTTCAATTTTGGGTAATATACATTACCCATTGTGAGTGATCTTACTATATATAAATACATGTATAGAAAAATAAAGGTGTATATATAGATACAAATACATATCTGTATATGTCTAGTCAAATTTGAATAATTCTCTAGGATTATGATGAGGGGTCTCCTTTCGGTTCTCCAAATTTTCTAGAAAACCAAACTGTTTACCGAAGTCTTGTCCTTGTATTTAGTCTTTCTTTTCTTTCGAATTCGTCAGCTTTTCAGCCTCACACGTTTTTTCTCTCATCAGAAATTTCAAACTCACTACTAATATTACAGTATCAAAATTATTAGTAATGACTAATATTATTATTTATTTATTTTGTCAAGAAGAAATATTAATCAAAATTTAATCCACGTACACCAATATAAAAGGAGTAGGACTAGTAATTAATAGGGATTTGGTGCCCAATTAAGTCATACTAGTACTGGTTGTGAAAAGCCCCATAGGCCATAGCCAAAGCTATAATTGGTTTCTCATCATCATATGATTTGGATGTATTGTGGAACAGTCTTCACCTTACTTGAAATGGTAGCAAATGAGGTATTATAGCTTGCACCCTAATTCTACTTCTTACTTCTTCTTTTTATAAAAAAACTTATAAACAAATAATACTTAAATATTTTAACATTTAGTAGATTTATCCAAACAAATTAATAAAGATAAGATAATAAGTAAGCTACAATAATTTGAACCACAACTTTTTGTTTTTCTTCTTTTAACTAACCAGGGTTTGACTCCAAGTATGTAGTGTGACTGTACTATAATATATTTTTACAGTCACAATTTTCCTTTTTATATGTAATGATAAAAGTTAGTTGTGGTTAGATTAAAGTTGAAGTTTTTAATTACAAATTATGTTGTAATTAAAAGTAATATATTTTTAAAAGTCAACTATAAATTACAATATAATTTATTAATAAAAAATATGATTGAAATATTTATATATTAGAAAAATTGCGATTAAATTATTATGTTGTAAATATATTTCTAATCATAATAAATTTTTATCATTCTTTAAAAAAACAATATTAAAAATAATTTTTAATTATATATTACTTTCAATGATAATAAATTTAGGTAAAAAAAAAGTTGTATTATGAAAAAAAAAATTGTCTCTGAATAATGATTTTTTTAGTGATTGAAAACGCCTAATTAATTTAGAGTTATCCTTATAAAAATGTATCGCAGGTACGAACACATACTTTTTTTTGTCTAGGGATAACGATAGTAAAAATATCAAATATTTTCAAATACTTTCACATATATACTAATTCTTTTTTTTTCAAAAATATCAAATCTTTGTTAATAGTTTTACTTAGTACCAATATTTTTTTATTTTGGCGGCAATAATATTAAATTTTTATCAATAGTTTTACTTAAGTGCCAAATCTTTTTAAATAAATTTTTGTTATAAATAAAATTGATTTTATATATTTTATAAAAACTATTTAAGGAACATATATGTGGCAATAATACTAAATCACTACTAATAGTGGTAATTAAAATTATAAATTAAAAAAATTATAAATTTTATATTTCTTTGATTTTATTAGTTTTTTTTTATGCTTTTATAAATTTGTTGACGCAATTTTTCATGAACTTAAATCTGAAGAACACTAAACAAAGATTTAGGAAATTAGAAAATAACAATAAGATCTGTACGTGATTCAGTAGTTAAAATCTGCCTAGTCCACGAGTCAATATTATTGATTCGTGATACTCTCTCAAAACTTTCTCAGAGCAATTCAACAGAGAATTCTCAGTACAATATTGTGTATCTACAAATGAAATTCCTCAGGCTATTTATAGACCTGGTAAGGAAAATATCTTCCACTAATTCAAAGAAGTTATAATTAATTATACAGATTTAAAATAAATATAAATAAATTAATTAATGCATAATATCCCACGATAATTGAGATTTAATACCAGATAACGAAAAATCCCTAAGGAATAGGGATCTCCTAACAATTGTCGTGTGCAAAACGCGTTGCTGACCTCGAACGTGAGGTTAACGCACCTTTCGAGATCGACCAATCACTTCGAGCTCGTGATTCTAGTCAACCTCCTCCTTAGCCAGTAATTTCATCGAGCTTAATCTTCGGAGACCAACATCTTTGAGCTTGCAACTAAGGCTCAAATAACATCCATATGAATCGGAGAAGAATCGTTCTTTCGAACTTAATGCTTAAGCTCGAACCTTTTAAAAATTTTCTCAATGGCCAACAAGAACAAATCATGAATCATGCAAATTTGTACAAGTGCCCAGCCACTGCTAGTCATTTTCGAGCTTACGCTTTACGAGCCTATATTTCAAGGCTCATTTATGACTGTATAGAATTTTGGTGTAACATTTTGCCCCCTCAAAAGTGTTGGTTCGAATCCTATGAGAAAAAAAATTCTGAACTCCTCTTTTCGAAAAACGTGCCACCTACCACACTGGAGTGTGGACATGCGTCACTCGGGGATCACCAGGAGTACTCAAGTACTCCCTATTCCTGCACACGTCCTTTCCTAGGACCTTTTTTCCACCAGTTTCTATAATTAAATATGACCTCTTGGATCCTCTTTTAATCTAAATCAATGGCCCAAGCCCTTTCGACCATTGACATCCCCGCTAGGGTGTATATATACCATCTTCATCTTTATCATTCTCATTTTTACTCTTCAGAAAGCAAAAACCAGAGAGAGAAAAGAAAAAACCAAGGTTTTCTTTGCATGTTCTTTAAGCCCAAAAGACAAAGTACCCTTTCCTCCTTTGGTTATGTGAAATCGTTCCTGCAGTCGCTCCTTCAATCAGTAATCTCTTCATATCCACAGTCCAATTTGCGTAAGTTCTCTGATCTTCCTCCAGTATGCGTAGATACATATATATATATATATTAACGTGTTTCATCTGTTCATGAGAATATTTCTCTGGTTTCTACCATATTTTTAAGGCTTTTCTTTGTATTAAAAATTTGTATTTGGGTAGATTTGAATAACGGTTCAGACCACAAAAAATTTGGGTAGAAACATGTAAAAATGAAGTTTTTTCTGGTTATGGGGTATTTTCAATCGTAAGTTTCGTGTGACTTAAGAAATAAGGTTTTGGATTAGGGTTTTAATGCATGAATCCTGAAAACATAGCCTTTTCGGGTAATTGCCAATTTTTTCGCTGGAAATCTGGGATTCTCTTGTTTCGAATTGATAGTATCCATCCCACTCTCACGTGGGTGCATTCTTGATGCCCAAACTTTACAATAGTTCAGGATAGACATCCGAGCTAATCTCGCCCTTTCAAGCCTTCAGTCTTGATTGAGGCAATCTCATTATCTCAAGCTTACAACTCGAGTTATCAAGATAAATTTTTCCAATTTAAAATTATGGACCCTCACCTTTTTCTTTCTTGTTAGATATCATAGTCTTCAGAAAATTGGTGGGGGGCCAAGCTTGCCATCCCTTACCATTCATCAACTCCCAGTCCTGAATCGCCATTCACACAGAATCAACGACTAATATGCGAGCAAGAAGAAAGGTGCGAACAAGAAGACATACGAGCTCACTTCCGATGCCAAATCGACGAGGTCGAGGAAAGGAAAAGGAAGAGACTCTGATTCGCAGTCTATCCTGACCCGGATCCTGAGATCAGACCTATTCCCTTAGATCCATAACTTAAAGTCACCGTCGCCTTTCCACCTGGTGAGCTTTCATTCACCCTAATGGAGGGTACTTCAACACGTCCAGCCACCTCATAGGCTCTCTCAGTCCTACCTCGAAGGAGGAGTTTTTCAAGGTTGAGCACTACTGGAGCTCGGTTACTTCCACTAGTCATATCTCCGAGCTACTGGCCTACCACGACCTTAAGCTTTTCTGGTACGCTGATGTGCCTTCTTGCAACCTCTGACGAAAGGAGTTTCTATGCCCCAGGAGATGGAAATCCCAATCATAAGGTCAAGCTCAACGCCTGGAGTCGTGAACATATGAGGACTAGGCCCTGCTTCCCCTGAAAAGCTACTTCAAAAATTTCTTGGATTATGCCGGCCTCGCCCCCTTCCAACTTCAGACCAAACTCTTTCAAAGTCTTGTCAGCCCTAAGGTCGTTGTACCACGAAATGAAGTGGGACGAGCCATCAACACAAGATATATTGTATCTCTTTTGCCTCAAGAGCAACCCTTCTCGAGCTCACGGAGGAGATGGGTTCTACTACCTGTCGAGCTACCCGAAGGAGAAGCGGTTGTTCGAGGACATCCCAAACCATCCTCCAAATTTCAAGACGATATTCTTTTGGATGGATGGGCTCTCTCCTTCCCAATTCTACTCCTTCCAACGCATTCGTAAGTAATTCAACATGTCTTTTCTATTTTTCTTTGAACAATTTAGCTCGAAATATTTAATCCATTCTTGCCTGCATCCAACTATCACCGGCCTACTCCAACAAAGGCCATGAAGGAAATAGGGCAGCAATTCTCCAGCTCCCTTATGGTCGAAGGTCCTTCACCTATCTCTTCCATGAAGACAAGATTCGAGCTTGTGGCCTTTTAGGCGAAGGTGAGTCCATGGATGATTCAGGGATTCAAAAATACTTGAGGTGGGAAGATGTGCCAATACCCACCACTAAACTTCCCCCAAGAGGAGGCCTTCGGGCTCGCAACCCCGTGCCACTGCCTCCCACCTACACGAGGGACCAGTCTCAGGCAATGAAGCCCATGACAAGGCCTCAATGAGCTCGGTGGATGGAGGTAAAGTAGTGTTGGATCACTCCATTAGGTCTCTGTCATTACTTAAGTAAGAGCCTGACGTGATGATCCAGTTCGAGGACCCTAGGGATAACTTCTTAGCATGGTCAAGGGTTTACCTTAGAGTTCATAGGTTCGATAGATGGCTAGAAAAATACCAGACCATGTATAGTTTAAATGAGGTCTGGGATGGGGTAGTTGTATTGTATGGAACCAATGTATATATGGACCTTTCGAGACTATCCCCCACTTATAGAGAGGGGACTCCCTTAGAGTCATCAGAAGATAGGGAAATTTCTTGGTCTCCGAGCACAAGCTCGGCCGAAAATACCAGTTATGTTTCTTTTTTCTTGGAGTCTTATTTCCTATAATAACCTTTTTCTGATTGCTTACATACAATCTTTTGTTTTTCAGATGACATGGACTCAGACTTGGACAATTTGCTTAACAAGCTTGTGGCCTCGATGGCGAACAAACGCCAAAGAGTGTCACCGAAGGGAGGTCGCCCCTCTAAGTTGTCCAATAAGACCCAGGTGGTCCCCCCGACCTAGGTGCCATTAAACCCAAGTCATGTTGCTGAACCCACAATGCCTTCCCAGGTCGGGCTGAGTCATGCCACTTAGCCTCGAGGTCGTGCCTCCCGTTGTAGCCCAAGCAATTCGAGTCCAAGCTCCCATACGAGACTGCTTCCTGTCAATCTCGACTTATGTGCCCGAATTTGTTGTCGACAGTGCTGTTGGAACCCCTGGAGTCAATCTCGGTTCTGATGCGTTGATCCACATGGGTCAAAGTTTAAGCAACCTTGAGGCCCCACAATGGGAATTCCTAACCTCTTATCGAGACGCCAACACTCTTTTCGACAAGAGGGGCGAGTTGTTCTCCTCAGTTAGTCATTTTTCCTAGCCCCATCTCTGATTCACACTTTGCTGACCTTGACCCTTTTATTTTTTTTTCTGTGTAGGCATTCATCTCCTTTGTTTAGCACAATTATTGCTGTATAGCGAGGTTAGAGCGAGCAAAGAGCTTGCGAAGGAGGCTCGAGATGCCTGGTTGAGGCTCGAGGACAACCTCAAGGAAGCCCAACTAGAAATTGCAGCAAGGGATACGGAGGTCAAAAGGATTCTTTAGTTTGAGTCGAAGCTGGAACTGACCTTGAAAGAGGTCCAAAGGATTCCCAAACTTGAATTAAAGCTGGAAGCGACCTTGAAAGAGGTCAAGGCCAGGGGCTCCGAGATCAAGAAGATTCAGGAACTCAACAGAAAGCTGGAAGAAGAGAAGAAGATGACCTTTGAGGTTATCGAGGGCGAGAAGGCTCGTCTTCTTGAGGAGTTTAAGACCAAAAAGGATCGCACCATAGACATGGTGATGTATCGAATTTGGGCTAACAACCCTAACCTCGACACCAGCTTCCTTGCTAGCCTGGAGATAGAATTTGTTGCTAAATGGTATACTCGACTTGAGGAGGAAGAGGCTAGGCTTGAGGCTGAGGAGACGATGGAGGCTTCATAGATTGCGGATGAAGAGGCAACTGTGACAATCAGAATCCCGTGATCCGCAGAGGGAAAGACCGGGTAAAAACTGTGCAATCCCACATTGCCTGGGGAAGGTCAAGTGTGATGATTCTAAGACTGTGTAGGTATGGAACTACACAGTTGGAAAGGGCTTAAATGGATTGATGGGTACTAACTACGCCATCAAGATGCATCTTCTTTTCGGTAGCCCATCACTTGAAAAGTCCAAAGTTAAGCGTGCTTGACCTAGAGTAATCTCATGATAGGTGACCTCTTGCGAAGCTTTCTCAGAAAGCGTGCGAGTGAGGAAAAAACACGCTGGAAAGACTTGTGTTGGTTTGCAGGGCTAGTCGTCATTCCAGGAAGCTGCCATAGTGACGTGGGGCGTTACAAATAGTATCAGAGCCTTGATCCAGCCGGAAGTGTGGCCGACGAGGACGTCGAACCCCTAAGGGAGGGTGATTATGACAGTTAAAATCTCGTGATCTGCAGAGGGAAAGATCAGGTAAAAACTGTGCAATCCCACATCGCCTGGGGAAGGTCAAGTGTGATTATTCTAAGACTGTGTAGGTATGGGACTACATAGTTGAAGAGGGCTTAAATGGATTGATGGGTACTACCTATGCCAATAAGATGCATCTTTTTTTCGATAGCCCATCACTTGAGAACTCCAAAGTTAAGCATGCTTGACCTGGAGTAGTCACATGATGGGTGACCTCCTGGGAAGTTTTCCCAGGAAGCGTGCGAGTGAGAACAAAACACGCTGGAAAGACTCTTGTTGGTTTGCAGGGTCAGTCGTCATTCCAGGAAGCAACCATAGTGACGTAGGGAGTTATATCAACTAACCCTTGAAATCAAAATCATGGACTGAGACCCATTATAACTTTTTTAATTATATTTTTTTGTGCCCTTGGGGCAAAGACAATTTATAGCTCGATTCTGAGCTATTTTAATTATCTTATGATTTTATATCTTAATAGTAGTTTTTATGCTTTCAATTTTTTGGCTTGAAAGCCTTTTTGCACATTGTCTACCTTTAGCTTTTTACCTCAATACTATGCATCATATTTTTGGGTCGAAATATTCCGAGCATGTTATGAATAAGGACCTATTTTTATATTTGTTTATTCATACAAACATACGTTGGGTTTAAGTTCGAATTTCAATACATTCATGCATAGTTTATCTGAAATGTCCATGTTTGACTTCGTTATTATCAAGGTCAAACTTTACTTTTACCATGTATTTGAAAAAAATACTCAACTAGTATGTAACCTTGTTAGTCCAGTCATATTTTGTTTTTCCAATTACTTTTCCTCATCCTCGAGTATGGTCTCGAGGTTGCGAGGTCGATACTTGTTTGCAAAAATTTACAGCCCTAGTTTCGACGTATAGTTTATAGTTGGTTTATCTAGAATTCCATCTTTTGATTGTCGATTAGGTTTTTCTGGTTTGGTCCAGACTTGTTTAGTTCGCGTGTTTGGTTAATGATCCATACACTTATTGTTTTCTTCATGTCGGGTTAATAATCCAAACATTGTTATTAGAGTTACTTTTTATTTATGTTATATTTTTTCGAGCCTATGGTGTGATTGTATACCACTTATGCCCCCTTAATATCCTATGATTGTGATATTAGGTTATTGAATTTTGAGGGCTTGCAAAAAAGTATAACAATAAAAATACAACATTTGAATGAAATTTAGTACTTTATTGATAAAAATAAAAAACACGCTTGGTTAAAACGAATAAACATCATTCATACATTACTGGTAATAAGGTCGTAGATGTTCACCATTCCAAGCTCACAGAACCAGTCCTCCATTCAACCTCGCCAGCTTATAAACTCCAGGTCGAATAATGGACTTAATCTGATAGGGTCCCTCCCAATTAGGCCCAAGCACCCCAGCAGATGGGTCTCGTGTGGCCAATCCAAATATCCTATCTTAGACCCTCTTGTTAAAATATCTCGTAGCCATTTGCTGGTATGCAGCGTTTTTCAACTAGGCTTCATCTCGTCTTTCTTCGATGAGGTCCAAACTTTCTTCAAGCTGATATTGGTTCGAGGTTTGGTCATATGCGTCACGCCTTATGGTTGGGATTTTGACCTCGATGGGCAACATGGCCTTGCACCCATAAGCCAGGGAGAAAGGGGTATGCCTCGTTGAGGTTTTTGTCATTGTTCTATATGCCCACATGACTTGAGGCAGCTCCTCTGGCCATCTCCCCTTTGCTTCTTCTAGCCTTTTCTTCATAGAACTTTTTAAATTTTTGTTAACTACTTCGACCTGGCCATTAGCTTGGGGATGGGGCATAGAGGATAAACTTTTTATTATCTCATTCTTTTTGCAAAAGTGTGTAAACAAATTAACAGGGTCCCATTATCCGACACGATCTTCCTGGGCATCCTGTTTCTACAGATGATGTTCTTCACTACGAAATCTAGGACTTTCTTCGAGGTGATGGTGGCTAAGGGTTTGACTTCGATCCATTTTGTGAAATAGTGGACAACGACTACAACATATCTTACTCCACCTTTTCCAGTTGGCAAGGAGCCAATGAGGATGATTCCGCATATCGCGAATGGCCATGGGGAGCTCATCATAGTAAGCTCCGTGGGTGGAGCTCGCGGTATCGAAGCGAACCGTTGACACTTATCACAACGCTTGACGTACTCGAATGAGTATGCCTTGACTATTGGCCAGAAGTACCCTTGCCTAATCACTTTTTTTTGACAAGCTATGCCCCCCGATGTGGTCTCTAAAAAATCCTTCATGGATTTCTTCCAAAATCTGCTTTGCCTTGGGGGGAGTTACACACCTAAGTAATGGCATAGAGTATCCCCTTCTGTACAATTTTCCTTCCAAAATGGTATATCTCGGTATTTTGTACATAAGCTTTCTAGCCTCGTTTTGGTGTGTTGGGAGACTTCTAGTTTTGAGGTAGTCAACTATCGGGTTCATCCAGGTGGGTTGCGATTCAATCATGTTTATATCTTCTTCCTCAGGCTCGATTATGCTCGGGGTTAGTAAGAATTCTACTGGGACCAATTTAGTGTGTCAGCTTCATTGGTTGTGGTGAGCCTGGCCGATGTATCTGCATTCAAATTTTTTTCTCGAGGAACTTGTTCTATAGTGTAGAACTCAAACCCCCAAAATGCTACTTTAACTTTCTCCAGGTAAGCTGCCATTTTTATGCCATGAGCCTGATATTCACCCAGGACCTGGTTAACTACCAACTATGAGTCACTATAGCAATGGATGGCTTTAGCTTTAAGCTCAGCGGCTATCCGAAGACCTGTTAACAATGCCTCGTACTCAGCCTCGTTGTTTGATGCCTCAAAGCCAAACCTTAGCGCCGAATGGAAGCGATTTCCTGTTGAGGTGATTAGAATAATTCCTACCCAACCCATTTTCTTAGAGGATCCATCAACGTAAAGTCTCCACAGCTCACGAGCTGGGGTTACGTCTTTCTCGTTGGAGATACCTATACACTCAACAATGAAATCTGCCAAAGCCTGTCCTTTGAGTGTTGTTCTAGGGTGATAGGTGATTTTGAATTGTCTGAGCTCGACAGCCTATTTCACAATCTCCCAGATGCTCCGGGCTTGGATAATACATCTTAACGGTTGATCAGTTAACACATGGATATGATGTTCTTGGAAATAGGGTCGAAGCTTTCGAGATGCGTGCATTAGGCTCATAGCAAGTTTCTCCATTTATGGGTATCTCGATTCTACCCCCAATAACCTCTTGGTGACGTAGTATATGGGCTTTTGTACTTTCTTATCATCCTAGACAAGTACTACACTAATGGCATGCTCGGTTGTGGCGAGGTATAAGTATAAGATTTCCCCTATGATTGGTTTATACAAGATTGGTGGCTCGACGAGGTGTTTTTTAAGGTTTTGGAATGCTAGTTCACACTCATCCGACCATTCAAACTTCTTGCCCCCTCTCAAAAGATTAAAGAATGGAAGACATCGGTCTGTAGATTTTAAAATAAACCTACTTAAGGCCACCATTCGTTGAGATTCAACTCTTTGTTGCTTTGGAGATCGTGGTTCAAGCTCGTAGGGAGATCTGTCTCTAGTTTTGAGCTCGTTTACATGTCTCTTCTAGGCATTTCTGCTGGATCCGGCAAGGTGCGGTCCCTCGGAGATGGTTACCACATCTTCCCCATCTATTTGGGGAGGTCAATCATCCTCCCTTGCTTAGGAATTGTTATTCTACTGGGCAGGTTGCATAGATGCTGCCCTTTGTCCAGACGATGCTTGATTAGTATTCTGGTTTCTTACGTACTGCCCGAAATATCCTCTTGAGATCAAGCCTTCGATCTCATCTTTCAGTTGTCGGCATTCATCAGTGGTATTTCTGACGTCCCGATGCAATCTCTAGTACTTGTTGGAGTCTCTCTTTGACTTCTGATTTCGTATTGGGTCAGGCTGTCTAAATGGGACCTGATTCTCATTTGTAAGGAAGATATTTTCCCGAGTCTTATTGAGCTCGGTGTAAACCGTATAAACGAAGAAATACTTGTCTCCCTTCTTCTCCCCCCGGTCTGCCTCAGAGTTATTCCCTTCATTTTTCTTCCTTTTTGAAGGGTTATCTCCTGAGGGTTATGACGATGATGGGGTAGCCGAGGTCGAGGCTGAGTTAACATTCATCGTTGTAGTTATGGGTTGAGGGGTCAGTTTTAATGCTGACCTCGCCTCCTCTACATTGATAAATATATGAGCCCTTTTGTTGAACTCGGTTATTGTCCTTATCGGTTTTCTCTGCATATCATCCCAAAGGGGACTTCCTGGTAATATACCAGCTTGTATAACCATAAGGTGACCACCGCCGTTGACAATGCGGGCTCGTGCCACATCTATGTTAAACCTCGCGAGGTAACTTTTCAACGATTCACCTAGTTGTGGTCTGACATTGGTCAAGGTCGAGGCTTCGGGCTTGACGCCTACCATGGCTTTCATTTGTTTTTTGAATTCCCACGCCAACTGATCCCAAGATGAGATCGAATGTCTTCTGAATTTTTCGAACTAGTTTTTTGCTGGTCCTATCAAAGTGGTCAAAAATAACATGCAATTGAGCTCGTAGCCAACATTGTTGGCTTGCATAATGGTATTAAATGTGCTCAGGTGGCTATATGGGTCTGAGTTACCATCAAATAAGGCTACATGGGGTATCTTGAACCCATGAGGGAATGGAGTGTTTGAAATATGTGGAGAAAAAGGCTCGAGCTCCTCATCGGAGTCATCAACCTTGTCAATGTTCCTTTCATTCTGAAGGAGATTGAACATTCTTTCAAGCTGATTAATTCTCTCCTGGACTAAGATCACTGGAGGCTGAGCTTGTGCTTGGGGTAGCTGGTTATTTTTTATAAAAACTTCAACTCCCTGCCCCCGCATAGGGTTATACTGATTCCCATATATCGGCTGCACAGGTTCTTTTCGGTTGTTCAAATGATTGCGTAAATCGGGGTTTGCGAGATTGGCCTGCCCCCGGTTCTAGTTCAGATGATCTTCAAGATCAGGATTATTGCCATAATTCCCAGTATTCTTGGGTTAGGTATCATATACGCTTACAGACCTAGTCAGGTCTAAGCTCCCACTCATAAAACTACGTTTCAATCTGGTTGATGGGCCTGATAGTTACGAGGTGGATCTTCCACAGGCCTTCCTTCTCTAGTTGTTTGCGATCTTGACATGTAACCTCCCACTGGTTGGGCAGCCCTATGTCCTCGGGTTGCCTTTCGCTCGATCCCGTGTCCAAGTCGAGTTCGATGATTCCCGTCTCGACTGCCACTGCAGGATGGCCTTTGTGGTGCAGGCTCCCCTGCCCGGTTCTTATGAGCAGCTGAGTGGTGAGGGGTGTCTTTATAGGAGATGGTGGATACCTTATAGGCGATGGTAGTGGCCTCCCATTGTTGGGCCTAAAAGTCCCAGAATTGACCCAAACTGGTTCCGAGTTATTTCTGACAGATTCAGGGTTAGAGCTCTAAGATGCTGGGGGAGCTCGGTTATTCCATGTTCCTGCAGTTACCTCCACAGTCGAGTTGCCAGTAGTATTGGCTTGAGTATTCCTTCTAGGGAATTCATTGCCAGTGTTTTCCCTTGGCCTTGGCTGGGCCTGCTGAGCCCCTTGTTTGGCTTCCTGGCAGTCGTGCTCCCGCGGGGATGTCATCTGGGCCTTCAGGGTGATGCCTGGACCTTAGCAGCTTGTCTAGCCAATTCTTCATTGCACCTTGTGGCCTCTGCCAATTGTTGATGTAGTTGGAGATTCTCCAATTCCACGATAGGAATATACCTCTCAGGATTATAATAGAGGTCCTCGTCAGGCCTAGGAGCAGGCGGCCCTCGGGAGTCAGATGATGCACTCCCCTCGTCTGGGCCGTGCTCTGTCATTGGTTGCTTCCCAGGCCTCCGTGGGTAATCTTCAGTGTGAGGAGTTTGTTCCTCAGGTATTTGGAGCAATGGTCGCCCACCAGCACCTTGGTTGTTCGTGGGGGCCATTAATAATGCGGGAGGTTTTTAACTAAACAATCCAAAGATTTGCTTAATGCTCTCAATGAAAGCACCAAACTGTTGAAGCTGTTTTTCGTCAACTTAAATCTACAAAGCACTCAACAAAGATTTAGGAAATAAGAAAAGAACAGTAGGAATTTTACGTGGTTCAGTAGTTAAAATATGCCTAGTCCACGAGTCAATATTATTGATTCGTGAAATTCTTTCAAAGCTTTCTTAGAGCAATTCAACAGAGTATTCTCAGTACAATATTGTGTGTCTACAAATGAAATTCCCCAGGCTATTTGTAGACTTGGTTAGTAGAATATCTTCCACTGATTCAAGGAAGTTAAAACCAATTATATTGATTTAAAATAAATGTAAATAAATACATTAAATGCATAATATCCCACGATAATTGGGATTTAATACCAGATAACAAAAAATCCCTAAGGAATATGGATCTCCTAACAGTTGTTGTGTGCAAAACGCGTAGCTAACCTCGAACGTGAGGTTAAAGCGCCTTTTGAGATCGACCAATCACTTCAAGCTCGTTATTCTAGTCAGCCTCATCTTTAGCCAGTGATTTCATCGAGCTCAATCTCAGAGACCGACATCTTCGAGCTTGCAACTACGGCTCAAATAACACCCATATGCATCAGAGAAAAATTGTTCTTTTGAACTTAATGCTTAAGCTCGAACCTTTTAAACTTGTGCTCGATCGCCAACAAGAACAGGTCAGGAATCATGCAAATTTGTACAAGTGCTCAGCCACTGCTAGTCATTTTCGAGCTTACGCTTTACGAGCCTACATTTCGAGATTCATATATGACTATGTCGAAATTTGGGTGTAACAAAATTAAAATTGATTTTATATATTTTTTTTAAATAATTTAAGGAATATTTACAACAATAATACCAAATCTACTAATATTTACCCTTAAATATAAATTCCATTTTTTTATTCTTTTTATTTTTCCATTTAATTTTTTAGATTTTAATAATTTAAAATTAGTTTTTATACATTTTAAAAATTATTCAAGGAATATTTTGAAATAATTATCTTTTAAAATTAGCAAATATTTTGTATTGTTGCGATGACAAAAAAAAAAAAATTGGTACTTAAGTGCAACTATTAATAAAAATTTGATATTGTTGCCGCCAAAATAAAATAATTGGTACTTAAATGAAACTATTAATAAAGATTTGATATTTTTGCCACTGAAAAAAAAAGAATTGGTATATAAGTGAAAGTATTTGATATTCTTGCCGCTATTATCCCTATTTTTTAATATGCTTCAGCCCAAACTAGATGTAATTCACAGTTTACACTACAACAAAAAAGGTCGTCGCCCCCAATAATACCCAAAGTCACCTCTGATAGTCATATGGGGAGACATGTCGTCGCTAACATGTCACACGCGCGCAGGGGGCACCTTTGGCTGGTGCGTGCGACTCAGCCTTGTGGCTGAGGGGCTCAGGCTGCTGCCATGGTGGTTGGTGGCTCGGGTCCCTCCAATTTTCTTTGTGTATAGAATTTAAAATACATATTTCTCAAATAAATTTACAAAAAATCCTTTGTCCTTTATGGTGTATACAAGATCTAGAAAAACAATAAAATTCCTAACCCATTAGCACCATATAATTAACGATCCATCATTCAACCATATAACAAATTCAAGAAACCCGCACAGTATTTAATATATATATGTATAGATTGCTCTAGTACCAATTGTTGGTATTAAATGATCAAATCAAAGGTACGCAACGAAATATATTGACCCATTTTAATAAATATTAATACCAGCCAGGATCATATACATATTTAAATATTAAATCACATACAAATAGATCATGGATTACCTCTTGTAGCCTATAAAGTGTCCTTGAGTCTTTTTGTATAAATCAACGATCTTCCTATCCAGTGTTCTGAGATCTCACACCCTGATCTTCCATAACAATCCTCAAACACACAAGGACGTGTGTGGGCATGTAGGATTCAAAATGTTGATTTATGTGACTCCTTAGATATACTCAACACATGAGATCTAGAGATTTTTAGCAGAGAGAAGGTTAAGAATAGTTTTCAGGTTTAGAGAAAACTATCGCTTTAGAGAGATAATATGATAATCAAGCATCCATTTGAGAAATCACATATATCAGATTTATAAAGATATTTAATCTAATTAAAGAAACTTTAATTAATTAAAATATAATTCAAATTAAAATTGATTAGATATTTTCATTTAATTATCTATTTAAATCATATTTAAAAAGAATAATTAAATAACTGATTAAACAAATTTATTTGAAATTCAAAATTCAAATCTCAGGGATAAAATCCCTAATGTTAGGCGTCACACACTGTACTGTACAGTGTGTGTCGCCCAGCCCTATTAAGGTTGCCTTAATTTTCTCATTTGTTTATTTAATTAACTTTTAAGACAAGATATTTATCCCAACATAAATATCAGTTAAGTCAAAATTAACTTTATCTTAAAATATCAGTTTTAAATTAAAAAAATAAATATCATATTATAAATAAGAGATTTATTATTATCTCTCTTTATATTAATCGAAACAAGATTACTATTAATTTTAACCTATAGTTTTTCAAAATAAAAACAATATAGTTAAATAATAAATTATTCACAATTAATCAATTACCCATAATTATCAAATAATTATTTCACTGCCCTAGAAAACTAATTAATTTGCAATTTAGTCATTTCTCTTAACAAATCTTTCTTTTGACATCCTCACCCTTTACAGTGTAGGATAGAGGTGAACTGGGGACCATAGACCTATAATACGAAGCTCCAATAAACAAGAATATTAATTAAACTCTTTAATCTAATAATCTTATTTATTAATTTCATCATCACTCCACTATAAATATGAAATTGCACTCTAAGTTATTATAGAATTATATTTATAGAGTTTTCTCTAAAAGTCCATTGATATAATCAATATATGTAGTTCTGTCCTCCATTATTGGTTCGTTAATTAGAGCTGTTCAAAATTACAATTTTACCCTTCTAATTACCTCTTGATCCTTAAGTACCATTAATTCACTAGTGAATAGTTAATCTATAATCTAATTATAGATTTGAGCTCAATAACTATTAAGTTACAGAATCAACCCTTAAGGGAACCAATATTCGATTCGTTAGGAAAGCATGGATTCCAATACTGTAATTCATGTTCCCAGCCATCCATGATATTGAATCTCCAAAACAAAAGTTATTAGCCTCATTATTCTAAGAGACCTTAACGAGTGAATCAAAAGATCCAATAAATATAAACAAGAGTTCATGAATACTTAGGATTTAGACTGATCTACAAAAATAATCATCTATTATGATAAGAATTAAATTTTTACGTCAAACGGCAAGTTTATAAAGATAATTAATTATCATTGGTCATGTCATATATAATCTCTATTATATACAACACCTTTACTAAGATGTCTTTCCACATTAGTAATCTGAATCTAGATTATTTACATCTCGTATGTTTAGCAAACCGTACTAGTAACCATTCATTAAAGATTCCTTACTTTAATATGTTATTGACTATTTTATTCATTATATATGATCTTAATTCTCTCATACTAATACAAGATCATATTCTCATGAATGAATAATGAATTTTCTTTATATTATTATATAATTAATTCAAACAATACTTATAACATTCAAATATAATAAATTGTACTTTTATTTAAAACCAATAAAATGTCTTCACATGCTTTTAGGGCATTAATCCTACCATGTTGTGCCTGTGGTGTGTACGGAGGCATCGCCCATTGATACTGTGGAGGTAATGATGATCCTCTAGGTCCATACATGTATGGATAATAATAGGGCGGAGATTGAGACAACAGTCCACTCATATGAGGAGGCAAGGGTTGAAACGAAGGTCCACTCATATGAGGATGATAAGCCTAAGAGTACGGAGGCATCGACTATTGATACATATATGGCTGGGCCGAAGGTTGAGATGGCAAAGTTGGTGCTGGCATGTCGGGATGGCCTGGTGAAGGCTGAGAAGCCGAAGCTTGACACGTGTGCTGTGTCTGAGTTTCAGAAGATGAGCCTACATACTTCTTGAAAAACCACTAATATGTATTCTACATATCCACGTTTGTTGCTAGACATTTTTCAGTTGGAAGCTGCTGATACACGTATTGAAGTTGCTCATTCATGACCTTCACAATATAAACCAATTCACATATTTCCTCAGTCGAATGTTGAGGTGGTGCCTGAGACTGAGTGTTTTTATAGGGATAGGTTAACGTTTTTCCCTTTAATTTGCGGCCAACTCCTCGCTGGTGGCCCCATCTTTCGCCAAGAACCTGACTTAGTATCTTCATTTGATCGACCAAGGAAGAATCATCGGTACCATATTCAACTGTCAGTTGAGTCTGTGCTTCAAGAGTTGACTTCAACTTAACATGTTTTTTAAAATATTATAATACAAAAGAAAAATATAATTATTTGAATTGATAATAAAGTTAAACTTACATAATCTCGTTCAACATCCTCATTGACAAAATTCTTGTTCTTTTTTGTCCAGTGATACTCCTTCCATTCCTCAATGAGGTTCGAGTTCAACTAATAAAGGAAATGAAAATGTTAGAGAACTTATAAATTCGTATAACCTAATTAAGTTAATATTTCACTAACTTTTTCGTGACGAGTGGTCGCTAATGATTTCGTGCCTTGTGTTGTTGAGTACTTCATTTGGTCCGGGTTTATTTTGTTCTTCACAGTACGCGCAATAAACTCTTGACTCCTGAAAAACTCACAAATTTGTATCCACTCATCGGTGTTGACATCTTTGGTGGATTCTTTAGGACATCATCCCAATCATCTGGTCCTTTGTAGAACTTTTTGAAGTGTGGGTTGCGCTTAGTTTTCCTATCTCGGTATCTCTTAGCCATCTCAGCATCGATACTGTCAATGAGGGTGATATAATCTGGCTACCCATCTATTTGATAGATGTGCTACAATCAAGAAAAAATATGTTAATCGTGTTGGAATTATAATACAATTATTATTAAAGTAAATTCTAAAAAATTTACCTTCACTTTACTAATGAAATTGTCCTTATACCGTTTTGGGACACTTGTCCAATCCTTGTAATATCTTGGAACCACTGATGTTACTTGGGTTCTCAAAAGGCAAACGAAAGCAGCATGTTTCGTTCCCATCACCTTTTACGTGATAGGTTCAACCACTATGGGAGTGGATGTCCAACTTCTCGCCTTCTGTCGTCTAAATTTTTCCCAGCGGCAAGCCCACGTCCTTTTCTCTTTGGTGGAGCTATTGTATTGTTTTAAATAAGTGCATCATATAATTTAGTATGCTACATAATAAGGTCTAATTATAAGTAAATAAAGAATAAATTTTAAAATATCTGACTTGCAACAGGAGGGGATCGTAGTAGGATCCAGTAGATCTTGACCACCACCATCTCCGCCATTGTATGAAGCTACATTTGCTGACATCTTTAAACTATATATGAACAAATTTGTTTGTTAGTATGAATATCATATATATATTATTTATGGATATATAGTTGTAATGGCCACATAAAATTCCAAAACATCCATGTAACGCCCTAATTTCTCATAGATTACCGAGAACACAGTGTTGGGTCATAAATCATAAATATTGCTCTTTTATTTAATAAAAAACTTGAAAATAAATACATACATGGATCCATGGTTTTACAAAAACAAAATAATTGTCTTTAACATAAAAATATGAGCAACATTTAAATAAAAATTTAAAATAATCATTCTTTAATAAAAATAGGCCCACTTGATCTTTCTCGATTATATGGTCCTCACGAGTACATCACGAAGCTCTTAGGTCCCACTCACCACCGGCCTTTCTATCCTCAATTTCCTGAAATAACAACATCATAAGGAGTGAGCTTCAAAGTCCAGTAAGGAAAATATAAACAAGAGTTAGTCATATAATCAAACATAACATAAATTCACACACAAACCTCTAGATCATATCATAACTTAAGTCATAATTCTAAATCTTAATCTAAGCCATAAATCATAAATCATACTCTAAGTCATAAGTCATAGATCATAAATCATAACTATAGGTCATATATCATAATCATAACTAAAATAAAAAGTCATATATAATAAAAAAATAAGTGTTTATACAGAGGTGGCAATTAAGCCCCGGACAAAAGTCTGTCATACACCGGACATAGGTCCGTCATAAAGTTTTGGCAACCGAGCCTACCGGACATAGTCCGTCATACATCATTGGACACCTTAGGTCCAGACACACTTACCCCTTTATTGTAATTGAAATGTTAGGTCATACAAACATAAACTATATCATACATTACATAAACTAGATCATAATACTAAACTATCTAATTTTCCTTACCAACACCGGGATAATTGAGAACAAATGTGGGACTTGGAACACTCCTAAAACTAGCAATAAAAATGGTGAGTATTTCTAAAGGAAAGAGATGAAAGGAATATAACTAAACCACCAAGAGGAAACTTACCGAAAAGAGACCTTAAATTAAAAGAACTTAAAAACCTAACCACAAAACCATAACAAAAGTTAGAACCTAAATGAAAACTAAAGAAACTAAGGAATCAAACATAATTGAACTTAAGAATAAGGGTACCTTAGTTGACCTTATGGATTGGTCTAACTCCAATACCGAAATACTCTAATCCTGACTTCCCAAGTGTTTGATAAAGCTTAAGAATGGCAAAGCTTTTTCCCAACCCAAGTGTTTATCACTCTTATGGTCTCACTAGCACCTTGGAGTCTGATCACAGCTGAAGAGTAAGTGGAAGGGCTGAGTTCTAAGTCCTATTTATAGAGTTTTAGGAATAAAAATCTTCTTTTTGACTTTGAATAAAAATAATGAATTTAATTGAAAATATTGAATATCTATCAATCAGAGGCTGAAGACTCAGTCAAAACTATCCAGGGCAGGTCTAAGGAGTCAAAGTTGGATTTTAAAAAATTAAAAACAAAAATAAAATAAAGAAATAAATAATTAGGGCGATATATCGCCCTTATGTGGCAATATATCGACTCTGCCCTAATCCCGAGCCTCCGTTCGTACAATCGTGCAACGTCAACGTGTTTTCCGTATTCTTTGTCAGGCGATATATCGGCTCCTATCTGCGATATATCGGCATACGTGAATATTTTAAATACGTAATTGCACTTTTTTTAGCATAATTATGGTTGGATAACTACTTTGACTGAGTTAAACTACGACCCTAACAGTTTATGGTGAAGACTAAGTCTTATATTTCCTTATTTTATCATTAAAATAATAATTCCTTAATAATCATTGTTTACCGAAATTTTCGGAAACTATATTAATGAATATTAGGTAAGACTAATGATATGGAATTTAGAAGATAAAAACAGTATTGTTATCCCCAAAAATTGGAAATCAATGACGTGGTAGTAGAGGTGACAAGTGGCATGGAATAGTTGGGTGATCTGGTTTAGTAGTAGCCCAATACATCAGTAAAGAGTTTGGACTGCTTAAAAGATATCATAACCAAGCCAAATGCACCTGAGGAGAATACTTGGGCTAAGGTGTGCTTGGCTCGGACCAAAGTCCGGGGAGCCCAAGTGCTTGGCTCGGACCAAAGTCCGGGGAGCCCAAGTGCTTGGCTCGGACCCTAGTCCGAGGAGCCCAAATGCTTGGCTCGGACCCTAGTCCGAGGAGCCCAAGTGTTTGGCTCGGACACTAGTCCGAGGAGAGGCCACATGAGGTCCGGTCGGACCTTGGTCCTTGGCACCTCAAGAGGTTGGCTCGGACCCTAGTCCGAGGAGAGGCTAAGTGGTTGGCTCGGACCTTGGTCCGAGGAGAGCCATGGTGTGGCTCAGACCTTGGTCCGAGGAGTACCCCTTAGATGTGGCTCGGACCTTAGTCCGAGGAGGGCCAAAAGAGGTGGCTCGGACCCTAGTCTGAGGAAAGCCAAGGAAGGAGTGGCTCGGACCCTAGTCCGAGGAGCCCCAAGGCATGTGGCTCGGACCCTAGTCCGAGGAGAGCCAAGGAAGGAGTGGCTTGGACCCTAGTCCGAGGAGCCCCAATGCATGTGGCTCGAATCTTGGTCTGAGGAGAGTAAGGAGTATGGTCCGTATGCCAGTGTCCAGCATGCATATGTTCGACCAGAAGACGATATTCATCAAACAAATGGACCAGACTACGTCAAATTCCCAGAAACGGCTTCAACAGGAATCGGTCTGGGCATCGCGGGAATCTCTCATTCCTCACTCAAATTGAGGAATCTGTTGTATTTTGAATATTTTGTGTAATTTAAATATAATATAAATAATAGAATATCCCGATCCTAGGGGGATATCAGTTTAGGATCCCAAGCCTATAAATAGAGGGTTAATGGGATCAGAAAGGGACTTTTGGGCATTTTAAGATTTGGTCTGAGTTCTAGAGAGAGAAAGTACGTTTTTCTTGAGAGAGAAACCCTTTTTGTATTCCTATTTACACTGAAGAAACTCAGTTGACACTGGTTCATCTGATCTTGAGTGTGGATAAAATAATAAAATTTCTAAGTTGATTAGGCTATTACCGACTGATCGGGGCTGAACCACTATAAAATCTCTTGTGTTATTTACTTTTCTTGATTAAACTGTCTGTGTCGTTTAACTTCTCTTGAAGGTTCATCGTTTTTTATGTTCTCACGTCGTTGGCTAAAAACACAGTCAACAAGTATTTTTACGTGGTTGGGGCGTTAATGAGCCTTAGTCCACGAGTCAGTTGTATTAGAGCTTGGAAAGTCTTTTACAATGGAGTTTCTCTCTATGTTTTGACAGAGTAACTGTATACAAGTCGAAGAGAGAGATTCTTTCTCCAGTGCTCTATCGTCTTTATTTATAGGCTCATAGGAACACTAGGTCTAGGCCGGGTATGACCCGGGCCCATCAAAGATGTGGATACTCTTGGCTTCTCTGGCGGAAGCCCAGTACAAAGGATAAAAATACATAGGCCCAAGAATAATCAAGGCCCAATGGGGCGGCCCAAGAACTATATTTCGCCCGACAAAATGGTGCTTTTGGTCTGGGCACTCCGAGTTACGAGGCATATTCAAGGGACAAATCCAGTCAGTGTACTGGCAGCGCAGGTCTGAACTAGCGGCGTGCAATCCTGAGGTGGCCTTTTCCGTAGGTGAAAAACGGGGACAACCCCCACGCGTCGTGGGGCGGCTTCAGGGTCATGGATGCCTTTTCCTGCCAACCTGGAGGACATGACCCGGGTTCGTTTACCTCTGTCCCTCTTCATGTACCATAGGCCCGGACCTTTTACCAGGCTCCGGGATCGTTTAGCGTATCTCGCGACCGTATCCCCAACTGGCCATACGTCTCTCGGGCGACTGTCATGGATCATCTTCCCGGACACCATCCGGGTTCAGAACCACACTTGGGCTGTCGTCCTTGATTACTCCCGTACTGAGCGGGCCTGGGCTGGGCCCACATCCAATCGCCCAGACCATGGGCCTGGACCATCGTCCTGGGCCCACGACAGGAAATGGGGATAACAATCATGCTTATGACAAGTGTCATATTCCTATTGGCTCCATCTAAACCTTAGGCTATAATAAGAAATATATTTAGGAACAGCAATATTAATCAAACCTTATGTTATAATTAATATTCTTAAACTATAGGTTAAACTTATAAAATCCATAACTATTGCTAGGAGTTTCCAACTAAGTCCCGGTTTGAACCAAAATCCACAAAATCTAAAATACTACAACTACTACTATCTAGCTAACTAAGTAAAAATATGGGAACTCTACAAATCATCTCACTTTTCTAAAATTAATTAAAATAATACCACAACTAAAAGTATTATTTTAAATTAACACTATTAATTAACATGTCATAGCAAACAATTAAATAACCGAGCTACTTGGATATTACAATCCACAACATAACAAATCCATAAATTGTTCAACATTTCTGATATATAATTATTTAAATATAAAGTTTTTCTTACAACAGATATAAGAACTAAGTACAATAGTCACTGTCATCACTTATAAAACTAACATTTATTGGTGAAACATGATTGGTGTTATCATCACCACTAAGGTCAACAAGTAAATCATCCTCGACATTTGCTTCTTCTATGTCTTCGACTTCTTCTTCATCATCATTAATAAAATCATCGGTATCTTGAGCAATTGAATAAGGTCGAGCGACGTTGGCTATGAATGTTGCTGGTTGATTAGATTCTTGAACAACCAACTCCTCGAGCTCAACAGTCAATACAAAATTGGATGAGTTTGTGTTACGTACAAAAATCTGATTAGAACTGTCTGGAATATCCCAAACTTGCCTATAATTCACTTCTTCAACAACTTTCCAAGCTCGACCTCTAAGTAGGTCATCGAGATAGAAAACATGTTTAGCTTGGCTAGCAATTATGTACGGTTCATCTTTATACCATTCACCACTCACATTTACACTGATGACATTATTTTCAGTAATTTTTTCTTTTCCGGGTCCGTGTTGAACCATTTACATTGAAATAATACCACTGAATATACACCAGTATAAGATACCTCCAATATCTTTTCAAGTTTTCCATAAAAGTTAAAACCTTCTATCCTAGCAAGTTGTCCATAATGTTTGACTTGGTCGGTGAGCATGTTTACCAATTTTATTTTCTTTTATAAAAAAAGTTATAATGAAATAAAATAAAATTATCACCAAAATTATATATAATACTTCTATCTCGACCTTGTGGTTCCCTTGGAGATAGTAAGCAGACATCTAGCACTCACCACTTTTTCAAGATATTTGAAGAAGTTTCTTGAAAAAAATGAGGAATACTAGATGAATACATTGACTCGGATTACTATCCCCAAGGCATCCACTAGGTCTATGTCTATGACTTTTTGCTATTAGAAATAATAACAATTTTTTTGTTATATGAAATAATAACAATTTTTTTGTTATTAGAAAAAGTAACAATTATCACTATGTGATAATAACCATCATATCCTATCCCGAACCCAACCCTATTGTAACGCCCCAACTCCTGGGACCGTTACGGTGTGCCTTATAAACAGTGCTAAACTCGCTAATCGAGTCATTTGGCCAAAATCGTGATCTACGTATGATTAGCGGTTTAGGGATTAAACATTTAGGTTAAGATGTAACGTTTCACTAGAACGTTTAATATATACATTGGGATCCCGAAAATATACATTTCAGAGCTTATTACATAAAATATTTACAACAGGCCGTTCTAAGAGCAAAATAGGGTTCAACCCTAGTTCCACTTTAAACCTCGGCCGTGGCGGTCGAGCAGCTGCATATGTACACGTCATCACCTAAGCTCCCTCTTGCCTTTACCTGCACCACATAGCACCCGTGAGCCGAAGACCAGCAAGAAAACATAACACTATACATAAGCATTATTAAATGATTATCGTTATAATCAAACGGAGCATAAAGCTTCCAAACCAATGAGTAAACATCACATAATTCAAGAGGGAGAGTGGCTGTTAAGTAAGCCACTAGCCTCCAAGCTCTTTTTTCAGCGGGAGAGTGGCTGTTAAGTAAGCCACTAGCCTCCAAGCTCTGTTTTCTAGCAAGAGAGTGGCTGATAGGTAAGCCACTAGCCTTCAAGCTCTGTTTTTTCATCGACCCTCAGGGTCGGTCAGGCATTAATGCTCCTTGAGTCATTCAATGCTAGTAATCGATTAGATCTAATCTCCGTTGGCTTGCGTGAACCACGCTAAGACCATTCTGACTAATCAGTCAGCGCTATGTGACCAGTGTCCAGTATCACTGCCGAACTTGACTAATCAGTCACAGCTTCACAGCTGGTACTAACACCTTTGCCAATTCTGGGTGACCAGTGTCCAGTATCACTGCCGAACTTGACTATTCAGTCACAGCTTCACAGCTGATACTAACACCTTTGCCAATTCTGTCTGACGATTCAGTGCAACGTGACCAGTGCCCAGTACCACTGCCGAACCTGACTAGTGAGTCACGACTTCATAGTTGATACTAGCACCTTTGCCAAACCTGACTAATTAGTCAGTGCCATGCACAAGTAAGCAATGCTATCAGTATGTATCATATGCCAATTATCCAAGAATAGGGCATTTAGCATGCTTACTAAACAGTTGCTAGCATAATCATGATCATGCACAAACTCAGAGACTCAAGCTCTGGCCAATTTCATATTCATCATTCATGGCATGCCCTAATCACATGTTTCTCGTGCATCACATGCATCACACTTAATCACCCAGCATGCTTCTTTAATAATCATATGCAAATGGGCAAGATCGCCAAGCATTCATTATGTTACCAATGTTTACATTTAAACATCCAACATGCATCAATCATAGTCATGCATGTCACATACGGGGTGCAGTTTTCTTACCTCGGGTTTGAGTGAGAATTAACAAAAGAAACTACCTTTGAGAACGATCAGCTTTTCATCCTTTAGCGGTCACCTAGTCATAACCAAACATATGGGATACCATTAATAAAATGAATAATAAAATGTCCCCAAACCAAAACCTAACTTCCGGGACCTCAAATACTACTCAACTGGGTAGTAGGTTCAACCCCGAGGCCTAAAGCTTAAATCCCCAAGCTAAAATCCCCATTATGGAAAAAATGACCTTAAGGGCCGTGGCCCTCCTTGGCCATGCCGTGGCCCACCCCTCAGACAGAGGCGCCCAAACCCAGTCTACTCCAAGGGCCGCGGCTCTCCCTGGCCATCCCGCGGCGCAACCCCCAGTTTAGCAAAAACCCCTGTTTTTCTTCCCCTACGATTTCTCTTAGAACCAATCCATCAAACCCAGTTTAAACACCACTAAAACCTCCAATACAATCCATAAACTTGTTCCATACTACAACCTTAGTAAAACCCAAAGCAAACCCCAATAAAAACTTCCTCAAATCCAAACAAGCCACCATAAAACACAAGCTGAAATCTAACACTAAAACAGGGTATAACCAGAAAGTTAGTGGATAAAGCTCACCTTAAAGCCAAGCTTGAACCTCCTTTAATGGCTGTGACAAGTTCCTAAGCCCAAACCTCAATTCCTAGCTTGTTCCCTTTGACCTCCATCCTAACTCCTCAAGGTGGCTCTCAAAATTCAAGGAGAAGGATGAAGGAAAGACTTGTACGGGAAGGAAGGGAGAAGGATAAAGATTGGCTCTGTTTTGGTTCTGTTTTTCCACAGCCTTCTAATTGATACTTATCCCTTGCCAAAAGACCTAAGTGCCCCTAGGTCACTAAAAGCTTCTTAACACCTCCAAGGGTAAGATCGTCATTTCAAACCAATACCGTTAATTATAATTAACGCTTCCCAATTTCCTATTAATCTCCATATCTCAAATACCAATAAATCATATCCCATTACCCTTTAATTCCCGGTAATGCTCTAATCATTAATACCACCCCGAGACTCACCCCGAGCCCCGAACTTAAGCCCGTTATGACTAGACCGAACACTTACATCCCATGATCGTCTCATGTCGCAAAGTTCGAACCAATCCACATACAATGTGGTAAAATTATATTTAATCTCAACCATGCACCCAAAATATACAATTACGCCCATAGTGGCCAAATTACCAAAATGCCCTTGCATTTAAAATATAAGCCCATAAGCATGCATTCATCATTATAAAATAATATAATTCGTATAAACATGCTTATAATCATTAAATATCACAATAGATCACTTATGGCCCTCCCGACCTCCTAATCAAGGTCCTAAACCTTATTAGGAAATTTGGAGCATTACACCTATCGTACCCTGTCCTGACCCCCGGCCCTATAAAGACCTTATCCCAACCCCCGACACTATAAAGATCCTAGCTCGACCCCTAACATTATCCTGAACCTATGAACCCGACCCTATAAAGACTTTATCCCGACCCCCGACCCCGACCCTATGAACCTTATCCTGACCTTATAAAGACCCTATCCCGGACCCGACCCTATCCCGACCCTACGAACCCTATCTTGACCCTATAAAGCACCTATCCCGACCCCTAACCCTATCCCGACCCTATGAACCCTTTCTCGACCCTATATCGACCTCTGACCCTATAAAGACCCTATCACTACCCCTGACCCTATGAATCCTATCTCGACCCCCAACCCTATCCCGATACACGACCCTATGAAGACCATATCCCAACCCACGACCCTATAAATATAAAAAAAAAAAATGGGCAGCATCTCCCCTATACTAATAATCTAGCCATTTGTAAACAGTTAAAAAAAATAATTCAAACAACACACTATACGTTTTTTCCTTATATCTCCAGAGCACACAAAAATTTCATAGAACCTACTTCACTAATATATGCAAGTTCATAACCTCCCTTATCACCGAAACACACAATGTGTATCTCAAAACCTACTTCACTATGAATGAATATTTAGAATATTCAAACTCATCTAACAATAGTAAATAATAATAATAATAATAATAATTATTATTATTATTATTATTTTGGTGAATAAGTATTATTATTATTATTATTATTATTATTATTAATAAAGCAAGAAATAAGAGACACATACCAATTAATAAAATTCTCCAAAAGAAAAGGTTCCAAAAATTACACAATTTATTTTCTCCTAAATAGAAAACAAAGTTAGTAAAAAAAATTATAACAAATATAAAATAAATACATAAAACATACATATATATATACACCTCACACACATATACATATACACCACACTCACCAACACACATGTATATCTATATACTTATATATATATATATATATATAAACATACACATATATATATACACACATATAAATAGACACATTTATAGATATATATATATAGTTATACACATATATATAACACAAAACTAAAATAATTAAAAACAGAAAATAAAATAAAATAAAAACTTTCACTATATATATATACATAAGGACATATATATATAAATAAAAACAAAAAAAACAAAATAAATAAAACAAAAAAAATATAAACTCAAAAATAAAACAAAAATAAAAACAGAAAAAAATACATATATATATTTATATATACCACGATGGGACCGGCGTGGTGGAAGAGGAGATGGACCCGACGGAGGGGAGTCTCGATGAGAGAGGGTCTGAGGGACAGGGGCAAGCTCGGGGTGGGGGCGGAGGGGAGAAGGTGGGTGGGCTCTGGGAGAGGGTGGCTTGGAGAGGGGAGGGATTTTGCGGAAAAATAGGGGAATGGGGGAGGAGAAGTCGAGGCTTAAAACTGATATCAGAGCGACTATCAGCGGCGACACGTGTCGCCGCTGATATTTTTTTATTGATGTGGTGACTATTAGCGGTGACAAGTGTCGCCGCTAATAGTCTTATATATTTGTTAGGAAAGTATGAATTCCAATATTGTAATTCATGCTCCCAGCCATCCATGATATTGAATCTCCAAAACAAAATTCACGAGTCTTATTATTCAAAGAGACCTTAGCGAGTGAATCAAAAGATCCAATAAATATAAACAAGAGTTCATGAATACTCAGTATTTAGAGTGATCTACAAATGATCATCTATTATGACAAGAATTAAATCTTTATGTCAAACGGCAAGTTTATAAAGATAATTAATTCTCATCGGTCCTGTCATATATAATCTCTATTATATACAATACATTTACTAAGATGTCTATCCACATCAGTAATCCGAATCTAGATTACTTACATCTCGTATGCTTAGCAAACCGTACTAGTAACCATTCATTAAAGATTCCTTACTTTAATATGTTACTGACTATTTTATTCATTATATATGATCTTAATTCTCTCGCACTAATACAAGATCATATTCTCATGAATAAATAATGAATTTTCTTGATATTATTATATAATTAATTCAAACAATACTTATAACATTCAAATATAATAAATTGTACTTTTATTTAAAACCAATAAAATTTCTTCACATGCTTTTAGGGCATTAATCCTACCATGTTGTGCCTGTGGTGTGTACGGAGGCATCGCCCATTGATACTGTGGAGGTAATGTTGATCCTCCTGGTCCATACATGTATGGATAAGGATAGGGCGGAGGTTGAGACAAAGGTCCACTCATATGAGGAGGCGGGGGTTTGAACGAAGGTCAGCTCATATGAGGATGATAAGCCTGAGGGTACGGAGGCATCGACTATTGATACATATATGGCTGGGCCGAAGGTTGAGATGACAAAGTTGGTGATGGCGTGTCGGAATGGCCTGATGAAGGCTGAGAAGCTGAAGCTAGAGACGCGTGTTGTGTCTGAGTTTCAAGTGATGAGCCTACATACTTCTCGAAAAACCGCTAATATGTATTCTGCATCTCCACGTTTGTTGCTGGAAATTTTTGAGTTGGAAGTTGCTGATACACGTACTGAAGATTATAAACCAATTCACGTATTTCCTCAGTAGAATGTTGAGGTAGTGCCTGAGACTGAGTGTTTTGAGAGGGACAGGTTAACGCTTTTCCAACTCCTCGCTAGTGGCCCCACCTTTCGCCAAGAACGTGACTTAGTATCTTCATTTGATCGACCGAGGAAGAATCATCAGTACCAGATTCAACTGTCTGCTGAATCTTTGCTTCAAGAATTGACTTCAACTTAACATATAATTTAGTATGTTGTATAATAAGGTCTAATTATAAATAAATAAAATTTAAAATATATGACTCGCAACTGGAAGGGATTGTAGTAGGATCCGGTGGATCTTGACCACCACCATATCTGCTATGGTGTGAAGTTACGTCTGGTGACATCTTTAAACTAAATATGAACAAATTTGTTTGTTAGTATGAATATCATATATATATATATTATTTATGGATATATAGTTGTAATGGCCACATAAAATTCCAAAACATCCACAACATAACAAATCCATAAATCGTTCAACATTTCTGATATATAATTATTTAAATATAAAGTTTTTCTTAAACAGATACAAGAACTAAGTACAATAGTCACTGCCATCACTTATCAAATTAACATCTATTGGTGAAACATGATTGGTGTTATCATCATCACTAAGGTCAACAAGTAAATCATCCTCGTCATCTGCTTCTTCTATGTCTTTGACTTCTTCTTCATCATCATTAATAAAATCATCGGTATCTTATGCAGTTGAATAAGGTCAAGCGATGTTGGCTATGAATGTTGCTGGTTGATTAGATTGTTGAACAACCAACTCCCCGAGCTCAACAGTCAATACAAAATTGGATGAGTTTGTGTCACGTACAACAATCTGATCAAAACTCTCCGGAATATCCCAAACTAACCTATGATTCACTTCTTCAACAACTTACCAAGCTCGACCTCTAAGTAGATCATCGAGATAGAAAACTTGTTTAACTTGGCTAGCAAGTATGTACGGTTCATCTTTATACCATTCACCACTCACATTTACAATGATGACATTATTTTCAGTATTTGTTTTTTATTCGGGTCCGTGTTGAACCATTTACATTAAAACAATACCATTGAATATACACCAGTATAAGATACCTCTAATATCTTTTCAAGTTGTCCATAAAAGTTAAAACCTTCTATCCCAACAAGTTGTCCATAATGGTTGACTTGGTCGGTGAGCATGTTTACCAATTTTATTTTATTTTATGAAAAATGTTTAAATGAAATAAAATAAAGTTATCACCAAAATTATACATAATAATCCTATCTCGACCTTGTTGATTCCTTGGAGATAGTAAGCAGACATCTTGTACTCCCTACTTTTTCAAGATATTTGAAAAAATCGAGGAATACTAGATGATTACATTGACTCGGATTACTATTCCTAAGGCATCCACTAGGTCTATGAATTTTTGTTATTGAAAATAATAACAATTTTTTTATTATAAGAAATAATAACAATTTTCACTATGTGATAATAATCATCATATCCTATCCCGACCTGTAACCCTATCGTACCCTATCCCGACCCTATAAAGACCCTATCCCGACCCCCAACACTATAAACATCCTATCCCGACCCCCGACATTATCTCGACCCTATGAACCGTATCCCGACCCTATAATGACCCTATCTCGACCCCCTTCACTATAAAGATCCTATCCCAACCCCCGACATTATCCTGACCCTATGAACCCTATTCCGACCCTATAAAGACCTTATCCCACCCTATGAATCCTTTCCCGACCCTATAAAGACTTTATCTCGAGCCCCGTCCCTATGAACCCTATCCTAATCTTATAAAGACCCTATCCCGACCCCGACCCTATCATGAATCTATCCTGACCCCCGAGCCTATCCTGACCTTATAAAGACCCTATCACGACCCCCGGCCCTATCGCAACCCTATGAACCCTATCCCGACCCCCAACCCTTTCTCGACCCACGACCCTATAAAGACCCTATCCCGACCCACAACCCTATAAAGACCCTATCTCGACCCACGACCCTATAAAGACTCTATTCCAACCCTCAACACTATAAATCTATAAAAAATTGGGCAACATCTCCGCTATACTAATGACCTAGCCATTTGTAAACAATTAAAAAAACAATTCAAAGAACACCCTATAAGTTTCTTCCTTATATCTCTGCAACACACAAAAATTTCATAGAATCTACTTCACTAATACATGCAAGTATATAACCTCCCTTATCACCGCAGCACACAATGTGTATCTCAGAATCTATTTCACTATGAATAAATATTTAGGATATTCAAACTCATCTAATGTTGACCCTGTTTTTCGTCAACTTAAATTGTAGAGAAGTTAAACAATTAAACAATGAAGCGAATGAATGATGAAGAAAAACAAGATGATTTTTACGTGGTTCAGCAGTTAATCTGCCTAGTCCACAAGTCTATATTATTAAGACTTGGGAGTTTTCTGGAAATTCTTCAGAGATGAATTACCCAAGGATTTCTCTCCAGAAATCAGAAATCGGTCCTTTACAAGTGGTGATTCCTTCTCTATTTATAGAGAAGGTTGCATAAATCATTTCCCACATATTTCGGGAAGATATTCTATAAATCAATTGAAATAATGATATTAAATGCATCATCTCCTATATACACGGAAACGTCCCATGAAGATCGGGAACGGATAACAGAATAAATGATATCCCTTAAATATTGGGGTTACACAACAATAAACATGTTCACACGTAATGGGCTATCCCAGGTGATTCATCAGGTCTTCAAGATCATCAATCGACATTGAATCTGTCAAGACTTATGGGTCAATCACGAACTTGTCACCCAATTTCACGCTATGCTCAGGATAGGTAGGTACTGACGAGGCTGTCACACCCGAGCTTGCGCTTCACGAGCTCGGGCTATCCCACCTGAAGGCAATTGATGAAAAATATATTTAAGTGTCATGCCATTGCCCATCGCGAGCTCAGAGAATATTCGAGGTTACACATCCTCGAGGTCGTTGTTTTTCTTCAGAGGTTTTACGACTGGACCATATGATGTTTTCATACATTTCGAGCTCACACCTGACGAGCCAAGTTTTCGGGGTTATAACCTCTTATCTCGAAATCTGTGTGTAACATCTAACAATAGTAAATAATAATAATAATAACAATAATAAAGCAAGAAATAAGAGACACACCAATTAATATAATGTTCCATAAGAAAGGTTCAAAAAATTACACAATTTATTTTTTTCTAAACAGAAAACAAAGTTAGTAAAAAAAATTATAACACATATAAAATAAATACATAAAACATACATATATATACACCTCTCACACACATATATATACACCACACACACCCACACACATGTATATCTATATACTTATATATATAAATAAACACACATATAAATATATCCATTTATATATATATATATAGTTATACACACACATATATATATATATATAACACAAAACTAAAATAATTAAAACCAGAAAACAAAATAAAATAAAAACAGATTATAAAATAAAAACATTCACTGTACATATATATACATAGGGACACACACATATATATATATATAAATAAAAACAAAAAAATAAAATAAATAAAACAAAAAAAATATAAACTCAAAAATAAAACAAAAATCAAAACATAAAAAAAAAAATACATATATATATTTATATATACCACGGTGGGACCGACCTGGTGGAGGAGGCGATGGACCCGACGGAGGGGAGTCTCGATGAGAGAGAGAGAGAGGGACGGGGGCAGGCTCAGGGTGGGGGTGGAGGGGCGGACTCAAGGTGTGGTCGGAGGGGAGCATAGGGGCGCGCCTCAGGCTCGGGGTTGGGGCGGAGGGGTGGGGGCGGAGGGGAGAAGGTGGGTGGGCTCAGGGAGAGGGTGGTCGGGGAGGGGTTGGATTTTGCAGAAAAATAGGGGAATGGGGGAGGAGAAGTCAAGGCTTAAAACTGATATTGGAGCGATTATCACCGCTGATATTTTTTTTATTGACATGGAGACTATTAGCGGCGACACGTATATTTATGTTGGTGGGAAATTTCCCACATTTTTTTCAGGGTAATTTTGAATTTATTAGTGGCGACACCTGTTGTCGCTAATATTAAAAATGTCACAACTAATAATATTTTTTATCAAAATAAATTACCCAGTCTGATATCAGTGGCGACCAAGCTTTCTTGCCGCTAATAATGTCGCTGCTAAAGAATATATTTGTTGTAGAGTTATTTTAAAAAATTAAGACTCCAAAATAAAATTGCCTCTTTACAAATAGTGGGGGAGAAGATATTTTCTAAGATATTGATCCATACTATTGGCGACTAGCTAATTTTACCATCAGAATAGAGTGGCTAATTAGACTTGCTGCCACTTTTAAAGGAAGCCTTCTCTCTACGCGTAGTGCTTTACTCATGAGATGAGGTATATATGCATTTCTCTAATGCATATTGATAATGGTGATAGATTGGGAGTTACAAATCAGTAACTATTTGTAACTTGTCTTTGTGTGTTACAAATTGATAAATTAATATTTTATTGTACCCATTTTATTTATCACACTCATTTAATCAGTATTATATTAATATTTTCTTTCTTTGGAATTCAATTACCTCCTGACAGTTTTGGTTTTGTTAGATGAACGCAAATGATTTGTTTATGTTCTAAAAGTTTTATTTTTAATCACAACGTGACTAAAAATAAAATTTAACAAAGTTCCCATCCTCCCAGGGAATTATTGCAGTCGGACATTTTATTTTTAGTTGTTGAGAACACCTAATTAATATAGTACGTGTAAGAAAAAGTGTTGCTATTTGACACTTAAGATGTTCAACATCACATGAGTTGGTACCTTAGGATTGGTTAGCGATATTTTATAATACTTATTAAATTAAAATATGTAAAATCTGATATCGGATTACACCAATAGCGATATATTACATTCTTGTGGTGTTGGACACCATTGGCTAATTGTCCCTTAGCAATATATTTTTTTTTACATAAATCAGTTATATATACATACATATTATTTTCAAGGTAACATTCTGAGAGCTGAACTTAACTTTCATTGCAAAAAAATATCACTAATATCATTATATATGTACGTGCATAGAGCCCTAGCTAGCGTATTATTAATTACTAACAATAAAATCATCAGTCATACATGTGGGTGAGGCAGTGGATAATTAGATCGATCATGGTGTACGTGAAATTATTTAATTTTTTAATTGTCATAATTTTTTCTAGTTTGAGAGACTCATTTGGAAATGAGATTTTGGTGTATTATTTTTAATTTCTTCATCGTATAGTAGTAAAAATCTATGCAACATGCTAATAATAACAACTGAACGTAGACATAAGTATAGTTTTATTCAATTTAAACGTTAAATCACTATGTACAAATTTTGTAATATATTATTAATCGTTTATTAACTGTTATAACACCTAACATAATTAAAGCTAAAAACAAAATCACACATAAGCTATAATAAGCTTAATTTCTTACCCCACATAAAAGTCAAAGCATTATTTCTTAAAACTAACTTACAAAGCAACTTACATAATAATTAGTTATATAAGAACAAATTTATTGCTATGATAAATTTGTCATTTCTAACAATTTAGAGTCGCAATCCAAAATTTAAAGATAACACTTTCTATATTATTATAATATTAACCGAATCTTTAGTTTCATGACCTTTTTCCTTTTTATGTAAAATCTAGTATTCATTAATATTCCTTCAATTGCATTGAAAATTTTGCTCATCATCATGATATCATACTTGCATCCACATAGAAATAAATACAATATTGAATCTATATATATAATCACTTCTTCTTTTTTAACTTAAAAGTGGGTAAAAGAAATCACTTTTTATCTATAAATATAAATGGCGAGCATAACATTATTATATCAGTAATAATATGCATGTAGTGGTTAAATATTATTTTACAGTCATAATCGCTGCAACATAAGGTCCGCCGGTAAAAATAGGGGAATCCGCTGGTAATGATTATTACTGATGGGGCTTCGCAGGTAATAATCGATCGGTAATAATTATTATTACCGGCAGACTGACACCATGCCGGTAATATATTAATACCGGCGGATTATTAGGGGCGGGCTCTGCCGGTATACAAATAGTCAACATCGTATTTGACTCATTTAATATCAGAGGGTCCCACCCTTATTAAGACGTCGATAATTAAGTAATTCTTTTTTAAAAAAAATAAATATTAAAATATAATAATTCATTTGAATTTATTTAATAATAAATAAATATATAATAATGTTTTAGAAATAATAAAATTTAACATAAATTAAAATTAATTAAAAATAACATAATTAATATTCATCAAACAAAATTACATATAAACTAATCATAAAATAAACATAATAAAATATCAATTGTCTTAATTTAATTAAAAAACGTAAACTAATTATTATTGTTTGGATCGAGCCAACTAGGAGAGAAATATTTATTAACATTCAGGTCAATATCTTCACCAATGTAACGGGACTGCGTTAATGGTGGTAAAGCAAACCGTGGTGCTGGTGGTGAAGGGTAATAAGATTGTGGAGATTGCTGCGAAGATGATCCAAATGAGTCCACAAATTGTTGAGTCTGTGGTCGTGCCGAGGGAGACTGATGCAATAAACTCTCAACTGACCACACCTCTGTTACGATTGCTGCTGCTGCTGTGACGAACTCATAAACTAACCATTTATTTTTTTTAATTATTATTTAACTTTTAGACTAATTTTTTTAATAATTACATAACTTTTATTAATTTTTTTTCATTCATTATTTTATTAATTATATTTTAAACTTATTAATTTGATAATTACTGATAAATTTTAAAATTAAATTAGTAATTACTTAACTTAGATAATTATAATATTATATCAGAAGTTAATCAAATTATTATAACAACTTACACTAAACTTTTTTCTTTATTTAATTACTCTATAGTTTTTAATAGCTTTAACAAATTTACTTAAATTAAATTATAATTTTACTTTTAGAATAATTTAAAATTTATTTACATTTAATAATAACTTTAAATTTCTTTATATTTATAGTTAATTTTAAATTAATTTTTTTTAAAATTTAATAAATACTAATTTATTTTAATTTTTTTAAATGATCAAAATGATTCTATTTATCAAATATTTAACTAATTACAAAATTATAATTTTCTTGGTTAAAATTACAAACCATTCCATTAGAAATTATATTTTATTGAAATGTGTAAAATTTCTACAGAAAATTCGACACCATAACAACTGTATTCTAACATACCCAAAAAATTTAAACCTGGAAATTTAACCAAGAACAGTTCTAAACTATATAATACTCAACACAAATAACATACCTTTAACAAAAATACACATTCACAAATTACTAACAATTTTTTTCTTAAAATTTTAAACATTACATATCATTTATGTTATTAACTAATTACATACAAATTTTTTTAAAATTATAACTCCAAAGTTTAAAAATTAATTGTCTAATGTGATTTTTCTAACTAATAAAAAAATGACAGTTTATTTAATATTCAAATTTTAAACACATATATCTAATAAATAAAAAAACATACTTTTCACAAATGAAAATTTTGAATATCATTCTCCAAGCTAAAAAATCCCCAAATATATATTATAGTGTAACCAATTTGAAAAATACCAATAATTTATGATTAAAAATTTTATTATCTTAAGAAAATTAAAACTCATAGAAATATATAAGAAACAGAAAGAAAAAAATTAAAAAGAAAAATAAAACACTTACTGGTAATGGTGTTCTCAAGCGGAGGAGGGTGCGTTGAGATGGTGGCTCGGGGCAGAGGAGGGTGGGTTGGGACAGTGGCTCGGGGGCAGAGGTTGGTGGTTGGGGCGGAGAAGACAGAGAGAGAGAGAGGAGAAATGGAAGAAAAAAATAAGAGAGGGGAGAAGCTAATGAATGGGGCGTTGTGTTTTTTTAAATAGGAGATAGCTAGCGACGGGGGTCCGCCACTAATAATGGGGTCCCGCCACTATTAAAAAAACGGTCAGAATTACCCTTTATTAGCGGCGGCCAGTCCGCCGCTAATTATCTGTGGGATCCGCCGCTATAATGTATTAGCCGTGGGCAGTCCGCTGCTAATACACGTTCAAATGGAAGCCCGAAAAATTCCCACACTTTTCCTCTTCATTATTAATAAATTAGAAAACATTATTAGCAGCGGACTACTAGGTCCACCCGCTAATATCCCTCTTATTAGAGGCGGATTTAGGTGTGCCTCTATTGCCTCCACCCTAATATTTAAATTTCTTGTAGTGAATAAATTTTTATTAGTTGTGATGAAAAGTAATATTAATTTAGTAAAAAAAGTTTTGATGTGATCCTAAAAGATTATAACTAAATAATATATGCATTTTTCAGTCATAATAAATCATGTTGGTTATTATATTGTCTTCATGTTTATATATATACTAGGTAAAAATAATGTGCAATGAACGTTTGTTTAATTTTAAAATTATAAACATGCTTATTCATATATGTATTTATTGTTATTATTTTTTAATTATCATATAAATTTTAAATAAATAAACAACATCATAAAAATAAATAAAATATGTTTGATATATTGTATGACATAAATGTATTAAAAAATTAGGGCAAAACATTGTCTATAATTTTAATACAAATCGGTTCACTTTTTTTTTCAATATATAATAAAATGAATTACAGTTTTATAGTATATATAAATATTTGTATCAATAATCTCTACATATATGACATCTAAACACAATATTGACATAAATATATATATATATTTACATGGCTACATGACATCACTATTATAAATATAGGTTTTTACTTCGTTTTTTACACATAGAATATAAAAAAATTTGAAGTAAAAGCCTTTCAATGGGTTTTTACTTCGCTTTTGGGAATGGTCCTACATAAAAATAGGCTACTACTTCGGTTTCTTAAAAAAACGAAGTTAAAATAGAAAATAGACATGGTTCATGTTTGGTTTGCACATTATATTGGGACTTTCCACTTCGGTTTTTATGAAAAAACCAAAGTGAAAAGTGGAGAAAAGCAAACGCGACCCTGAAGGGTATTAAAACCCTTTTACTTCTATTGACGTTGTTTTTCATCAACTTAAAATGTAGAGCAATTAAACAATAGGAACTATGGCGCAGATGAATAATATAGTAGAACAACAAGAATTTTACGTGGTTCAGCAGCTAACTCTGCCTAGTCCACGAGTCTATTTTATTAAGACTTGGAGTTTTCTAGAAATCATTCAGAGATGAATTCTCCAGAGTTTCTCTCAAGATATCAAAAGATTGGTCATTTACAAATGTTCATGAACTCTCTATTTATAGAGAGTTTTCAGAGTTCATTCCCACATATTTCGATAATATACTTCTGCTTATTAATTAAAATAATGATATTAAATACTGTAACTCCTATATACAAGGAAACGTCACCTGAAGACCAGGGGGGCGAATAACAGACTTGTTAATATCCCTTTAATTTTTGTGATGTTACAACAATAAATATCTTTAAACGTACGGAACGCGTTACATCAGATGACTCATTAAATCTTTCGAGGTCAGCAACCAGCATCATGTCGGTCAAGGTTTATAGATAAGTTACGAGCTAGCCGCCTTATTCCAAGACCAGCTCGGAGCAGATAGATACCATCAAGGCTGTTACATTTCGAGCTTGTACTCTTTAAGCTCGGGCTACTTGATCAGAAGACACCCGACAACGGATATATCCTGGTGCTACATTCTTTCGATCTTAGAAATAATTTCGAGGTTAAATGTCTTCGAGGTTGCCACCTTGATTCGAGGGTTTAACATCTGGACCACGAACGTGCGTTTTATATATCTCGAGCTCACACTTGACGAGTCCAGCTTTCGAGGTCACAATCTCAAGTCTCGAAATCTGGGTGTAACAACTTCGGTTCTTAGATAAAAACCGAAGTAGAAAGTTCTACTTCGGTTTTTATCTAAGAACTGAAGTAATATGGTTTTAATACCTTTAATATCTAGCTCCCACCTCATTCATCTCTCTGAAGCGAAAATCTCAAACGCAAAACCCAGAAAGCCTCAATTGTTGTCGTACTCTCACGAAGGTTTCACTAAATATACCATTTTTTATGTTTTTTTTTCTACCATTTGAAACTATTTTTCTTACATAAAAACAGGAATATTACTTCCATTTTTATTTTTGAGGGAAAACAATAAAGACTTTGAGTGTGGGTATTTTTAGGGTTCGAAAATGGGTATTGTTATTGGACTTTGACTGGTTTTCTTACATTAAAATGTGTTCTTGAGCTTTCAAAAAAGGTATGAATCACTAAATCTTTGTTTGTATGATTTTTTTTTTATTTTCAGAATTTTTTCTTATAGATATATTATTTTTATTATATATATGTTTTAGAGTTGCTAATATTGATTTAGAGGTTATTTTGAGCATCAAAGAAGGTTTGTTGCCTTAAAACTTTGTTTGTGTTAATTTTTTTTATATATTATTCCAAATTTAATACTTATTTTTTAGTATATTTGTGTTGTATTTTTTTTTTTATTTTGTTATTTTATATAATGTTATTAATTATATATATATATATATATATTAGTAAAATTTAAAAATTGTTGTGACTTGTTATTTAATTATTTAAACATAGCTTCAGTAGGTAATGTTGTTGCCAATGTTAGAACTTGAAATGTTTGGATTATTAGTGGTATTTGTTTTTTATTTTCTATAATTAGCTAGCTTGATATGTTGTTTGATGATTATGTAACTAGTTTAATTAATTATGTAATTGATTTTTATTTGTTTTTGTTTAAGCTTTTTAGTAGGGTTGTTGATTTAGTTGCCAATTTGATATTGATTTTGGGTGACTTCAAGAGTAATATTGGAGGTGAGAAATCTTTAAATTTTATCAATTACTATTGCAATATTTATTTATAAAATTAGAGTTAAATCATGCATATTTTTACTTTAGTGAAGTGGGTTATGGGAAATATGTTGTTGGCAGTAATATAAGGGTTGAATTATGTGTGTTGATTTTGTGTTTGTTTGTATTGAATTTATAGATAATTATAAAATTGGGATATACTACAAAAACAAAGGAAACTCTGCCAATTTTTTTTTTATAGATTTTATTAATTGTTTTCTTTTTCCAATTTGTACACAATGTTTAGATATTATATGTGTTATTTACAGATTTTAAAAATTTGGGAGATGTTAAAATGCAATTGTTATGCTGCCGAAATTTTGTTAGGCTTAGGAAATTTAATAATTAAACTTCAATTATGTTGGATGTCCTATAAAAAAGAACTAGGAGTGGAGAATGTATAGGGATATGAAATTTGGATAAGAGCGGGAAAAACGAAGAATACTCTTGTTGAAGATAATTTGGACAAAAAAATTGAAGAAAGACTTGTAAGTTTTTTAAAGTAAAGTAGGAATTTTTTTTTAAGTGTTGTTAGAAGTTACTAATTTAATCTATCATTGGTTTGTTTCGCAAATGAACTAAATGACAAAGTTACTAGTAGCCAAATTGTCGCCAAGGGTCGGGAAGGCATCTTGTCAATCCAATAAGAATAGTTAAGCAGATTGATGACTTAAATTTATTAGTAAGACTATTTTGTTCATACATTTAGTTTTATGTGAATGTATATATAAATGTTTAGGGTATTTTACTTAATTACAATTATGTAAATGTATATATGAATGATTAGCTAACAATTATGTGAATGTATAAATATTTAATTTTATAAGAATTTTAATTCTAAGTGTATAAATTTTGTGAATTTTATTTCTGTTATAAATTAAATGAAAATAAATAAATAAAATTGAAAGCAATTAAAAATAGAAATTTGTAGACAAAAAAGAAAGAAAGTATATATATAATTCAAATTTAATTTCAATTTCATCAAAATTTGGTGGATTTTTTTTTAAAAAAAAATAGACATTCCACTTCGGTTTTTATGTATAAACTGAAGTAGAAAGTCACTTTCTACTTCGGTTCACACATAAAAACTAAAGTAGAAAATCTATTTTTTACTTCGGTTTTTCATTACTTTTTACTTCGTCTCGAACTACTTCAGTTGCGAATTTATGCGAAAACTGAAGTAGTTTCACCTTAAAACAAAGTAGTAGCTTTCTTGTAGTGCATATATATAAATTACAATAATGTTTCAAAAGAAATTAATAATAGAATAAAATAAGAATAGAAAAAGTCATAGTGTGAAGTAGTATACATGTATCAACTATTTTTAGTTTCTAATGTAACTCGCAATGTCTTTTTTGGTGAATTTGATGAAGAAAAAGAACTTTCATCACTTGATACAAAATAAACAATTACATAAATTTATAAGATAAAAAAAATAATATCTATAGCTTTATTATTTTTAAATAAATATGATTTAATTATTTAAATTATCATAAAATATCTTAAAAATATATAATTTTAATTAATTAATTAATTAATTTTTGTTTAAGTTTATGTTTATTCTAGTTTTTGAATTTGGCAGTGACAACAAGAGATTATATATTATATGTTTAATATAATATTAATATTATATATTGATTTTAAATTTAAGTTTGTTACTATTTTTTCTTTAAAGAAGTTTGTTTCTAGTTGATAGTAGATTATATTATGTTATATATTTAATATGATATTATTCTAATACGTAAAGTTTAAGTTTAAGTTTAATTAAATTTAATTTAAGTTATAAAACATATGATTTTATTATTTTTAAATAATTGTCATTATAAAATATCTCAAAAATATCATATTTTAATTTGTTTAATTATTTATTTATTTAATTTGATTTATTTATAATGTACTGTTAAATATAAAAATATTTTATTATATATAAGAATATTTCGTTGAAGTTAACGAAAAAAATAAAAAAATGATTAAAACAAAAAATTTCCGTTATCTAAACAGACAATTATGCATCGTTTCTTAAAATAAAAATACCTAATTTAATATGATTTTAGTCATTTGCCAACGTTCCCCTTTTTTTTGTTTGCGTATAGAAAACTCAAAAGAATATATAGTAATTAAGTAGTCAAAAGTGACTTGCCTTCGATGCTTTTTCACATATTAATAGATCGATAATGGTTATAATGGGGTGGTTAATTATTTATTTAACTTTCCAAATCTACCAAAACTTCCACTAATTATTAGGAGCTATAAAAGATTAATACTCAATATTGAAATTCTAGAATTGTTGCATCATTTTATTTTATTTTATTTTTTTAAAAAAGCAGGTATTGTCAACTTCACTCAAAACATATTATAATTATTTAATTGTTCATTAAGATATAAGCAAGCAATATTATTGGAAATAATTTAATTATATTATTCAAGGACATGTGGATATCAGCTGCAAACACTACTTGTCTTGATATTATTCATATGAATATGTGTAATTTTCATTCTAAAGATGTTCCATTATATCTCTCCCGAAAAGAAAATAGAAGATTAGCTATATATATCTACATGAAATAAGAATAATTAAGTTCAATATAATCAACTTAATATTTTTTTATTTAAAAAAAAAAGATTATTCGTAAAAGAGAAACTCTTCTCTTCTATGCTCTTGATCCAATATGACATAATAATGAATTAGAATTTAAGGATATACAAGGTATCTATTCACATTAGAGCTACGTACGTACGTAACCCAGGAAATATATATGTTAGTATTGTTTGTCTTATAATCAACTTAGTATTAAATAGAGTTTATACTTTTTTTATTTGTGTTTTGTCTCATTATGTGTTTGGACTCTGTATTTTGATAAATTATTTTTTAAACTATGTATTTTGTAAAATTGTTCAAATATAGGCCCCTAAGCCTGATTTTGTTGATAAAAAAAATTAAATATAACAACACAGTTCTTAGCAGAATAATTGTATTTTTGTTCTGAGTTGTTAGTTTGATGAATTAATTGTGATTTTAATTAATTTTTTTTTTTATCAAAATCGGGTTTAGGGGTCTATTTGAACTATTTTATAAAACACATAGTCTAAAAAATAATTTGTCGAAATACATAATCCAAACAAGTAATGAGACAAAACACAATGTCAAAAAATGTATAAATTCTATTAAATAATACCATTTTAATGGCTTGTATACAGTAAATTAGTTCAAAATTGCACATTTTTACCAATTTATTAAATCGTAAGAGTTAAACAATAAAGTATTAAGTTAGTTTCAAAATAAAGAATGAGATGCTAAATAGTATGGAGATCTACCGTACTCTCCCAAAAAAAGGAGCACCGTGCTTGTCCTCACTTTCTATCTGTCTCTCTTCTCTATGGATTTCGAGTAAAAGAGACTCATGGAGAAGAGAGACAGTAAGAGGAAAATGAGGAACACAGTTTTCCCGAACACAACAGATTTTCCAATAGTATTAATTGATTAATAAGTTATTAATAAGTTAATTCCAGGAAAAACAATGAGATGCTAAAATTACGAGTAATTTATACTGCTAAAAATTAGGTTCAAACATGCTATTTTCCACATGCATAAAAAAAGTAGTCACGCGTGCAACATGTTTTTAAACTAGTTTTCAATACTGTAAATTATTCAGAATTTTTAAAAAATTTGTGGGATGCTCTAAATAACTATAATATACACAATCATAAAAAAATATGTCGAAAACTATTCACAAATTAATAACACAAAAAAGTTCTACCGATAAGACTGATTTTAAAATTGCTACCATATAAATTTCCAATAATATATTCTCAAAAGTAAAAGAAATAGAAAAAATAAAAAAAGGGAGAGAGAGAGTCTAAAGAGCAATGAGTGGTGAGGGAACAGCATATCAAAACTTCCATCCATGTCAAAGTTGTCTACACAGGAGTTGAAAACTTGAGAGTGAGAGAGAGATATGAATGAAAGGAAATAATTAACATCTCTCAAATCGTGCCAAATCAAATTCCAATACAACAAAGAAAAAAAAAAGAAAAGAAAATACATGAACAAAATTGTCCACTCAGACCCACCCCTTTTCCTGCAAAAGGAAGAGAATAACTATAATAATAACACCCACCTATTGCCTCTCTCTCTCTCTCTCCCCTCTTAAGCTTACTGGTTCCACTCACTCCTCATCACCTGTTACTTCAATCCACAGTAATTCTCATCATCCCCTTTTCTCACTTAATTCTCTCCCATGAAAAGACCCTCCCAACTCTCCCCACAATACCAACAACAACAACTACTACAACTACAACTAGGGTAAACTCTATCTCTCTCACTCTCACTCTCACTCTCACAATGCAACTTCATGAACTTTTTAAAGTCTCGTGAAAGTCCTTAATGGAATCCTCATGTGCACGAATTAATATACGACAATTACTTCAAAACAATTTCTTATACCCTATATATATATATAGCTCTTTTTTAATATAAATTATATATATATATATATATATAATAAATGTTCAACTTGTATTGGATGAGAGATGAGATCTCTTTGCCTAGGAAAAGAGTTTTGGGATTTTTCAGAAACTGCTTTCCAGGTTGGATTGTTTTAACATTTTGTGCCTTTTAATTGGTTGGACAAAAAAAATGTTTGCTACCGAATGATATTTTTTGATTATTTTCTCAATTAACTTTGATAGGACTGCTTGTTATTATTGTATTCATATATAGACCAAACAGCATTATACAATACATATCATCTCAATCAAACCAGATTCATATTTTATAGACAATATATATAGTTAATCATCTATTTAATTATTTCTCTTTTCATACACAAAAATATATTGATCGATCAGATTAATTTGAATTATTAGTAATGAATTCACACATTGTAATTCAATAATGAAGATATTTGATATGATCACAAGTGTGAAACGAGAAAAATTAACTATGTGCCTTGATTAATAGCCAACAAACTAACCTAGCAAAATGAAAAATTATTGTTTGAATCACAACGATAACAATGAGGACTTTGGGAACTTAAACATATTAATCGGGGAAAAAAATTGATTATTGTCTATTTTGAAATTATTAAAATTTATTTTTAAAAACTATACATCTAACACTTTGGTCAAAATTAAAAATATAATATTATTGTTTTATCTAATTTTTCTTTATTTTATCTAGAAAACTAAAAAATTGATTGATTTTTTATTTCAAAATATTCAAATATCTATTTTGAAAAAATATATATCCGATTCTTTCATAAAAATTAAAAATATATTTTTTAGTGTTCTCTAATCTTTCTTTATTTTATCTAGAAAACAACCTAATCAGAATATAAAAATTACTTAGGTGGTCATAAGCAACCTAATGGCCCTCACGTACCACTCCTCAATGAGAAAATCACAAATTGGAATACCCTCCCCAATAAAAAAATAACTTAATTTTATTCTCAATAATCAAAATTTTCAAATCATAAAATTATACATCAAAATTTTAAAAATTATTATTTTCAAAATAGAAACATTTTAGTCCCTTTTTTTTTTTGTTATTATTATACTTGCTAAAATTTTAATTTCTCGTAATATTATTCACTGGCTATCTAACTTATGAGACAAGTTATTAGAAGTTTTACATTAGCAGCCAAGGCTTAATAACATTCTAAACTAATGTCCATTTTTTAATTTGAAGTTATATATACCTATATAGTTTGGTCGAATTAATTATACTTTATTGAACTGGCTCTTTCATATAATATATATGAAAAATTATTGGGTAGTAATTGTTTTTAATCACAATTTATCGGTACTTTTAGTGTTTTTGGTACATGGATAAGTTGTAACTCTATTTTTTTACATGGCGGTGTATAACATACTTACAAAGGATCTCTAACAAATTTTCAGAAAATTCAGCATAATTTAAGATGTCAAAATTTTGATTCAAATAGCCTAACACGCACGAGTGCAGCAAGCTGTTTGAATCATAAATTATACATAATTTCTTGAAAATTTATGGGAGGATTTTACTGTAACTGCATTATACACTGTTATGTAAAAAAAAAAAAAACAGAGTTGCAACTTATCCATGTACCTAAAATACTAAAAATACCTATAGAGGAAGTGGTTAAAAACAATCACAACTATAGTGGCACCATAAATAAATTGCATATAAGTATTTGTAAATGATTACTGATATTTATGTAGGACAAATATATTGTGTAGTTAACTATGTAGTGTGATCAATACATAATTAATGTTGATATTAAATGATCAAATCAAAGGTGCGCAACGAAATATATGAACTCATTTTAATAAATATTAATATCATTCAAGATCATATACATATATAAATATTAAATCACATACAAAACTGATCATGGATTACCTTTTGTAGCCTAACAAGTGTAATTGAGTCTTTTTGTATAAAATCAACGATCTTTCTACCCAATAAACTGAAAGCTCATACCTTGATCTTCCAGACCAATTCTCAAACACACAAGAACGTGTGTGGACATGTAGGATTCAAAAAATTGATTTATGTGACTCTCTAGATGTACACATGAGATCTAGAGAGGTTTGACTAAGAGAAGATGTTTTAGAATAGTTTTCAGGTTTAGAGAAAACTATTACTTTAGAGAGAAAGTTTGTATTTTTAATCTCATAAAAATACTTAAATCCATATATTATGAAAGTCACGTACTATCAGACTTATATAAAATTATTTAATCTAATTAAATAATATTTATTTTATTAAAATAAAATTCAAAATGAAAATGATCTGATATTTATATTTAATTATTTATTTAAATCATATTTTAAAAGAATAATTAAATAACTCATTGAAAAAATTTATTTGAAATTCAAAATTCAAATCCCATAGATAAAAATCCCTCAGTTAGGCGCCACACACTATACTGTACAGTGTGTCGCCCAGCCCTATTAGGGTTTCCCTAATTTTCTTATTTGTTTATTTAATTAACTTTTAAGACAATATATTATCCCAACATAAATATCTATTAATTCAAAATTAAATTTATCTTAAAATATCAGGTTTAAATTAAATAAATAAATATCATATTCTAAATAAGATATTTATTCTTTTTTTCTCTTTATATTAACCCAAAAAAGATTAATATGAATTTTAATCTATAATTTTTATTATATAGTTAAATAATTTATTAATTCACAATTAATCAATTACTATTGACTGCGTTTTTAGCCAACGACGTGAGAACGTCAAATACGACAAGCCTTCAAGAGAAATAAAAACGACACAGACGATTTAAACAAGAAAAGTAAATAACACAGGAGATTTTTATAGTGGTTCAACCCCGATTGTCGGTAATAGCATAATCCACTTAGAGTTGTGATTTATAGATCCGTACTCAAGATCAGATGGACTGAGCCAACTGAGTTTCTTCAGTACAGATTGCAAAAATACAAGAATTCTCTCTTATTTCAGCAATTTCTCTCTCTAGAATACTCAGACCCAATTTTCTCTCTCTAGAAAGAAGAAGCAAAAGAAAGCCCTTCTCTCATCCCCTAAGCCCTCTATTTATATGCCTGGGATACTCAACTGATATCCCCTTTAGATAGGGATATTTTATTATTCATCTTATATTTAAATTACAAAAAATATATAAAATACAACAGATTCCTCAATTTGAGTGAGGAATGAGAGATTCCCGGGTGTTTAGACCAATTCTTGACGAGTCTCACATGCATGTTGGTTACTCCTTCAAGCTTTCCTTGGTTCAAAGTGATGCATGCATGGCTCTCCTCGGACCAAGGTGGTCCGAGCCAACTCCCTTGGCACCTCACCTCGGGCAACTTTGAGGCAACCTCCTCCATGACATGTCCGATCGGACATGATGACCTTCTCCTCAGACCAAGGTGGTCCGAGGCATCCTTCTCATGCCTTCTCCTCGGACCAAGGTGGTCCGAGGCATCCTTCTCTCTTGTTTCTCTCCTCGGACAAGTTCGAGCATACCTCCTCCATTCAAGGTCCCTTCGGACCTTGTGGCCTTCTCCTCGGACCAAGGTGGTCCGAGGCATCCTCCTTGGCATCTCACCTTGGACAAGTCTGAGGCACTCTCCTTTAGCATCTCCCAACTATGTCCGATCAGACATTGTGTAGGCTCTCCTTGTCAAAATCTAAGTCTCCCTTCTTGACTTGCATGTGACTCCTCCTCCTTAGCTACTTACCTTGGACACTTTCGAGCCAACACTTAGGAAACCTTGGGAGGCTTACCTCGGACACACCCTTGGGGTCTCCTAGGACCACATACTCCTTGGGGTCTCCTAGGACCACTTTCTCCTTGGGGTCTCCTAAGACCACTTTCTTGAGTTCTCCTCGGACCTCATCCTTGGGTTCTCCTAGGATCACTCTCTTTAGCCTCCTAGGCTGCATTTTGTCATCTTTATTGCCATGCCATTGATCTCCAATTTTTGGGTATAACAATTACCTATAATTATCAGATAATTATTTCCTTGCCCTGGAAAATTAATTCATTTGCAATTTAGTTATTCTCTCTACAAATCTTTCTTTTGACATCCTTACCCTTTACAGTGTTGGACAGAGGTGATCTAGGGACCATGGATGTAACACCCTGCTAATTAGGGTCCGTTACCACGTGTGTTTAAAATAGTGCGGGACTCGCTAAATGAGTCATTTGGACTAAAACATGTGATTAAGCCACTAAGGTTTCATGTATTAAAAATCTTGGTCAACGAATAAACATCTCCATTAAAAGAAAACTTTAGTATTTACATGGGATCCCGAAAAAAATATAAGTTTAAAAATTTGTTAACAGCTCAAGGATTACAAGATAAGCTGACCTAAGCAGCAAAACAGGGTCTAACCCCAGTTCCCCTACAATACCTTAGCAGTGGCGGTCGAGCAGACTGCATATGTACACATCTCCCCTAACGTTGTCCAACTCATGGTTGGCCAAGGTTCTCCTTACCCTTACCTGCACCACAAAGCACCCGTGAACCAAAAGACCCAGCAAGAAAACACATTAACAAATTCATATAGTCCACAGAATATAACAACATGCTCAACAGTAATAACTAGAACCAAGCATACACACACATTGTACAAGTAAGTGACCATAGGGTCACACAAGTGCGTGTCGCACTCCCGTTCATTCCTATGGCATCCGAGCCAGTCAAGTGCATAATGCACTCCTGAGGTGGCCTAGCCATAACGTCATGCGCTCAACGTGCATCATGCCGATCACGACTCATAAGCCGAGCCTTGCAAACCCTCGACTCATAAGTCTAGCCTTGTGATCCTTTGACTTATAAGTCGACCTTATAATCCCTCGACTTATAAGTCGGCCTTGTAAATCCTCGACTTATAAGTCGACTCTTGTAAATCTTTCACCTATAAGTCGAGCCTTGTAAACCCCTCGACTCATAAGTCAAGCTTTATAAACCCTCGACTAGCAAGCCGAGCTTTTGGTTAGGTACAATAGACAGATCTTCGACTTATCAGCCGAGCCTCCCAATCGGGAACATACATACATATACTATCTTGATCATACACAAATACAACGCATTACCACATACTTACACAAGTATACACATGCATAATTATAATTATGTTCATTAGCTGGGCCTGAGCCCTAATCATGTTTACATTTAACAGTTGGGCCAAGCCCCAATCATATTACATTTAACAGTTGGGCCAAGCCCCAGTCATATTACATTTAATAGTTGGGCCAAGCCCCAATCATATTAAATTTAACGGTTGGGCCAAGCCCAAGTCATATTACATTTAACAGTTGGGTCGAGCCCTAATCATAATACATTTAAGAGTTGGGCCAAGCCCTAATCATAATACATTTAACAGTTGGACCGAGCTCTAATCATAACACATTAGATAGATGGGCCAAGCCATAATCATAATACAGTTAACAATGGGGCCAAGCCCTAATCACATTACATCCAACAACGGGGCCAAGCCCTAATCACGTATCACACGCACCGGTTGCAGTTTTCTTACCTTTGGTCCAAGCACAAGCAAATAAGCAAGCAAGCATAACCCTTGAGAACGATCCTCTCCCGAGCCCTAACAGTAACCTAATCACACCCACAATATAGGATCCCGTCAATAACGTGTGAATAAAGGCTTTCGGACTGAGTCCTAACTTTCAGGACGTCGAATTCTACTAAACAGGGTAGTAGGATCGATCCCGAGCCCTTAGGGTTGAGTTCCTGCACTCAAAAACCCTCTTGGGGCTCAAAGCCCCATATGCGCCGCGACCCGAAGCACCTGTGCCGCGGCCTGCCCATGTAAGAAGCTCTAGCCTCCTTTTCACTGAACACGCATCACGGCGCGCCCTCGCGTCAGAGCCCTTCCCTGGCCCCTGGGTTTATGAGGGTCGCGGCACCCCAAGAACAGGGTCGCGGCCCGATCCTACGAACCCAAATATCTTGTGTTTTTCTTAAGCCAAACCCAATCAAAATCACCCCAAATCAAACCTAGAATCTTAATTCAATTCCCATAACAGATTCAACATTTTCCCAGCAACAAAACCCAACTCAAAACTTGATGGAAAGCTCATCAAAACCCAAAATACAACAAATCCTAAAATTTTAGAAAAAGCTTCAACCACATGAAATTAAACTCAAAATCAGAATGAATTCTTACCTTCAATGGCTGGATTATGGTCCCAAATTGCTCTTAGCTTAATCCTAGACACCAAACCTTCAATTTGAAAGCTTTGTTTCCTCAAATTCTCAAAATCTTCAAGTTTCCAAGGAGGGAGAGAGAGAGAGAGAGTAAGAGTTTTTTTTTTTTGTTTTTTTGTTTTCTAAGTGTTTCTCTAGTTCTCTACACCCTCCAAACTGGCTGAGTCAAGCCAAGGTCTACCCAAAAGACCTAAATACCCTTAACCCCAATTTTCCTCTCTAATGCTCACAAGGGCACTTTGGTCAATTACTACCATTCCCTCTAGTTCCTAATAAACTCCACATATCCAAATAAATCTCAACTATCTCCAAATAATAACCATTTAATCTCCCATTACCCGATAGACCCCGGTAATGTGTTAAATTACCAAAATACCCCTAGGCTCACCCTGAGCCGGATATTTGACCCCGTTGTGACTTTTCCGCTAACTTGCTCACTAGGATCACCTTGTGCCAAATAACCCAAATATGTCCACATAATAATGTGGTCTCAATCATACACACATATTTACAATTATACCATCAACATGTCAAAATTACGAAAATTCCCTTCTAATAAGAAACAGACCCACATGCATATTTAATACTCTTAAACATGCAAGCATAATTATATTATAATATAATTCACATAATGACATGCTCATAACACATAAGCACGGAATTAATATAATTATTGCCTCCCGGTCCCCTAATCCAGGCACTAAGCCACATTATGGAATTTGGGGTGTTACAATGGACCTATAATACGAAGCTCCAATAAACCAGATTATTAATCAAACTCTTTAATCTAATAATCTTATTTATTAATTCCATGATTACTCCACTATAAATATGAAATTTCACTCTAAGTATTTATAGAATTATATTTAGAGTTTTCTCTTGTAATCCATTGATATAATCAATATATGTAGTTTTGTCCTCCATTGTTGGTTCATTAATTAGTGCTGGTCAAAATTACCGTTTTACCCTTTTAATTATCTCTTGATCCTTATGTACCATTAATTCACTATTGAATAATTAATCTATAATCTAATTATAGATTTGAGCTCAATAACTATTCAGTTCCAGAATTAACCCTTAAGGGAACCAATATTCGATCCATTAGGAAAACATAGATTCCAATATTGTTATTCATGTTCCCAGCCATCCATGGTATGGAATCTCCAAAACAAAATAAGTCATTAGCCTCATTATTCTAAGAGACCTTAATGAGTGAATACTCAGGATTTAGACTGATCTACAAATGATCATCTATTATGATAATAATTAAATATTTATGCCAAACGACAAGTTTATAAAGATAATTAATTCTCACCGGTCCTGTCATATGTAATCTCTATTTTATACATCACCTTTACTAATATGACTATCCACATCAGTAATCCGAATCTAGTTCACTCGCATCTCATATGCTTAGCAAACCGGACTAGTAACCGTTCATTAAAGATTCTATGCTTTAATATGTTACTGACTATTTTATTCATTATATATGATCTTAATTCTCCCGTACTAATACAAGATCATATTCTCATGAATGAATATGAAATTTTCTTGATATTATCATATAATTAATTCAAACAATATTCTATCATTCAAATATAATAAAATTGTACTTTTATTTAAAAACCAATAACCAATAAAAAGTCTTTGCATCCTTTTAGGGAATTATTCCTAACAATTAATTCAACAAATGAAATTTAAATGTACAAATTTTTTTATTAAATACGTAACTATGCCATATAAAACATCATTCATGTACATTAATATTTTATTTTATATACTTGATACAATAATCAAACCCTATTGATCCCTTATGGCCCCCACATAAATAATAGAATGAAGATTGTTGACCCACGAATTGGCCAACGACACTGAGTAAACTAAATGATATAAAGTAAGAACTAAACTTAAGAATAATAAATGACACACAGATTTACAGTGGTTCGACCCCGCTGATCGGTAATGACATACATCCACTTAGTACTCTTATTTATGTAAATTCCCAAAACCTACAATTAGATGACTAGAGTTGTAGCACCTCAGAATTTTACTTAGCTGTAGAATTTTAGTATTCGTGGATATTGGTCAAAGCCGAGATTTAGTTGGAAACTCGTAGAAATAGTTATGGATTTGATAAGTTTAACATATGGTTTAGAAATATTAATTTTAACATAAGGTTTGATTAATATAGTTGGTCCTAGAAATATTATTTATTATAACCTAAGGTTTGGATAGAATAATTAAGAACCTGACACTTGTCACATGTATGTTTGTTAAGGAATTTAGGATTTTAGATGAATAAATTTATTAAAGGATGGATCTAGAAGGTCTAGAACCTTATCTCATCTATTAGGATCACGTTTTACTCAGTCAAAGTGGTTTAAACAAATTCAAGTATGCTGAAAGTGCAAAAACGTGTTTGAAATATTAGCGTATGCCGATATATCATGGCTATAGGGGCCGATATGTCGCCTATGATTGATACGAAAAAACACGTCGACTTCGCACGAACGAAACCATGGACCCTCGGGGCATAGGTAGGGGTGATATATCGCCTACCCTAGGCGATATATCGACTCCAGTAGTCATTTTTGAATTTTTCGTAGAATTCTGAACTAGAAACAACCCTCAACAACTTTGACTCGTTCCTGAATGTTTTTGACCGAGTTCTGGGCATCTGTTGAATAGATAATTCAAATTTATTCAATTTTTAATCATTTATTTATTCATTTTAAAAAGAGTTGGTTTCACTCCTTGAAATCTATAAATAGGACCCTTCACTGAGCCATTATATTCATCATTCAAGCACAGTTCAGAGCCTCCAAGCTTCTAAGTTCATTCTAGAGAGAAGCACTAGGGTTTTGGGGTTAAAGCTTTCAAATCTAAAGCTTTTCTAAACACCTGGGAAGTAAGCTTTTGTGTGGTTTCGGTGTTTGAGGTATAGATCGAGGTTTTAAGTTATCCAAGGTATTCTTTATCTTCAGGTTTAGTTCACTATAGTTTCTATTATTCTTTCATTTTTCTTCAAATCCTAACTTGGGATAATGACTTTTGGTTAGGTGTTCAATTTCTTTGGAACATAAAGTTTTCGGTAAGTTCTTATCCTGATGGTTTTGATCTTCTCTTCATCTTATTTTCTTTAGGAAAATTTTGGTTTCTTTATGTTTGGTTCTAGGAATTTCAATCTTGCTCTTGTCTCAAATATTCCGATTTTTGGTAAGGAAAATTAGGTAGTTTAGTTTATGATTTAGTTTGTGTTTTGTATGACCTAACATTTCAAGTACAATAAAGGGGTAAGTGTGTCTGGACCTAAGGTGTCCAATGATGTATGACGGACTTATGTCCGGTAGGCTCGGTTGCGAAAAACTTTATGACAGACCTAAGTGATGTCCAGTGTATGACAGACTTATGTCTGGGGCTTAATTGCCACCCCTGTATAAACACTTATCTTTTTATTATATCTGACTTGTTATTATGACCTGTGACCTATAGTTATGATTATGACATATGACTTATGACCTATGATGTATGATCTATGACTTATGATTTATGGCTATGACTTAGATTATGATTTATGATCTGATTTAGGTTATGATATGACCTAGGGTTTATTGTTGTATGATTAGTATTAATATGTTTTGGTATGACTTTTGTTTAATTTATGATATGTTTGATTATATGATTATATGACTAATTTTTGTTTGTATTTTCCTTACTGGGCTTAGAAGCTCACTCATTATGATGTTGTTGTGTAGAAAATTGATGATAGAAAGGCCGGTGGCAAGTGGGACCTAAGAGCTTCGTGATGTACTCGCGGGGACCATATAGCCGAGGAAGATCAAGCGGGCCAATTTTTATTAAAGCATGTTTATTTTAGATTTTTATTTAAATGTTGTCATTTTTATGTTAAAGACAATTATTTTATTTTTGTAAAACCAAGGATCCATGTATTTATTTTCAAGTTTTTATTCAATAAAAGAGCAATATTTATGATTATGACCCAACGCTGTGTTTTTGATAATTTATGAGAAATTAGGGCATTACAAGAGTCAACCAAGTTTCGCAAGCTAAAGGACGTACAAAGATGGGCCATGCATAAGATGTGCAACAAGTAATAATAAAATAATATGTAAACAATATACTTTACATTCAAAATAACAGATACCACACAAATATCTATACTTCTAACTAATTTTTTTTAGCTTTAACAGTGTTCCATCGAGCAGCTCTGGTCGCATGTCTTTTGACCAACTTCTTTTCCTGCTACTTCGTATAACTCCTGCACTGAGGAGCAAATTTCTTCCAACCAGCCACAAGATGTCTCCCAACCACCCAGACGTCGACCAACGAGGGTCACTATCAGGGAACCAAGCTCCAATCCCCGACCAGAACCTATTCCTTCTTCCCACAAGAAGGGGAAACAAAAACTACTCGAGCACCTTGGTCGGGTAAATGACTCGTCCGAGGACAAATATTGTATGGATTTCTCAATTCCTTTAAATATGTTGCCCATTCCTAATAGTTTGTTCAATAGGAATGACAACTTTATTTTTTCGACCAGTAGCTTTAATTCAAATTTCTTAGGTGAGGATAATGTATGTAGCAATAGTAACGTAGATAACGTAGCGACCAATAACTGTAGTTCGGGTATAATACTTAGATTTTTTCCTTGTTGATCTTCATGAATTCTTGTGGACACTTTAACTAATCTGTTCGCCCATTTTTCAGTCATGCAGGCCAACAACACGTTTGACATCTACGCTTCAGGAGGCAAAACCGCTAGCTCAAGAAAATCGAGCAAGAAAGAAGCCGGAGGTACTAGCAGGGCACCTTCGAGTAAGAAGTCTCGACCAACGGAGTCTCCTCTTCCTTCAAAGACCACTACTCCTCCTCCCTCTCCTCAGCCTGAATCTTCCACCGAGCAGGTGGGAGATCCTTCTATAAACGAGATGATGACCAATGCTTCCGGCTCCACAATAGAAAATTTGAAAAAAGTGGCCAAGCATCGACTCAGTAAGGCTTTTGCCTCTCTTCCTTTGTTGAAAACTGACCAGGTTATTGGTCGCGGTTCCAATGAGATGCTTGACATAAGTCTTTTTTCTAACTTTTTTGTTTTTTTTGGTTAGTACTATTATTTTTTCTTTCGCTAATTACTTTAATTTTTACATTGCTCGCAGACCTCCTAACTATGAATAACAGGTGGCACTGTGTTGAAGAAGACATCTCCAAATTTTCCAAGGAGAGAAAAGCAACAAAGGACCAAATCAAGGCCCTCAATGAGGAGCTAAAAAAGACCAAGGAGGATTTGGACAAAGCCATAACTTTACAATAAAATGCAAGGTTGCACCCAAGGCTAACCATGATAAGGCGGTCAAGCTTCAAGATGACTTGGTCGTGAGTCAGAAGGAGGCCAACGAACTAGAGGACAAGTTGAAACAACTCAAGGAGATCAATGCGAGCAACCTAGAGAGGTTTCAAGGTGCAACCTTCACTTGCTTCTACATGTTCTGGAAGAAAAATAAAGGTGCAAAATTTGATTATCTTCCCGAACATATAAGGGAGTCTGAGCTTCACTACAAGAAAATGACTCTACAACGATGACCTCTATTGCGAAGACGCTAAAGTCATCGTTGTATGTAGTCGAATTACACAATAAGTCGTTGCTGAAGGGTTGTGAACAACACATGACCAGTCCCTCCAAATTCTAGGAATCCTACAGCGACGACATGTCGTTGCTGAAGGGTTCCTAGAATTTAGAGGCAATACGAGGCAGGAAATGACTCTACATGTTGTCTCTATAGGTTCCCAAAAAAAAAACAGAGGGAAAGTTGACGGCCAAAAAATCTGTCAAAATTTCATTGCCTATAGTCGTCGCTATAGACTGCACACGTAGTAAACGAAACGACTCGTGTACTATTCCCTTATCTGTATCGACGACATGTCGTCACATTATGTTAAATTAAAAGACACGTTCTGTCTCCAGTGACGATTCTGGGTTAGACCTATAGCGACAAGATGTCGTCACTATAGAGTCCATCGTCATTAACCCCAGTCTGAGCCCCTTTCTTTACCCATTTTCTCAGAAACTGATAGTTTCAGAGACGGTTTTAGCTATCTACGCCGCCCAGCGCCCTTATAGGCGAATTTTTCGGCCAATTTTTGGCCCCATTTCTTCAAGTATGTGTATTTATCACTCATTATTTTGTATTTTTTTCATTAAAATGTATTTTTGTCAATATATTTTTTTTTTAATTTTTGTGATAGTTCTTTTTTTAGTTTTTCAGATTGTGCAAGGATTGTGAGTGTGGTGCCTCTACGTTGGTTGGATCATCCTCTTCCTATTGGGTATTGATTTTATGTTTTGGTAATTGATGCATTTGTTTGGTAATTATCTAATTGATTAATATGGTTAGTGTTCATTTTTAATTTCAGATTTGCATTTAGAGAGAGTTGGAGCATTAATAGGGGTATATATGCATTTTTATTTATCTTTACTTTACCTTTTTTGGGGTTATATATGTATATGTTTATTTTTTATATATGTATGTGTATATAAATTAATGTGAAATGTGTTTATGTGTATAGGTTTTTTTAAAAAAAAGAAAATGATGATTGTTTATTTTGATGAATTTTTTCTTCATAAATTAATGTATATGCTAATTTAGTTTAATTTTGATAATAAAAAACTTAATTTGACATAAAAAAGTTTCATAGTTTTTTTTAATTTTTTATTGTAATAAAATTAAATATTAGGTTATAAAAAATATTAAGTTAGGTGATATTTTATTGTATAGTGTATTCTATGCTATAAGTTAGATAAATCCATATTAGATGTTTATTTTATATATTTTTTAATTATATTTATGTTAGGTTAGATAAATAATCTGTTGATTTGGGAATATGTTTATAATATGTTTTTGTTATTTATTTGTGAATTTAAATGATTGTATTAAATTTGATGTATGTTCTCGGACTGGTTTATATGTTTTTATGCATGTTTTAAATTTTGGGATAGGCTAGATTACAACTGTTATGCTGCCAAAATTTCAGCAAAATTTGAAAAACTACGTATTACAAAGTAGTTTTAAAATTAGTGTGATTAAAATTTTTAATTAATAAATTTCGAAGTAATTAATTAAAAAATTATAAAGTGTAAATTAAAATAATAATTTTACAAGTATAAACTTTATTAATATTTGTTCATAAAATAATAGAAATTAAAATAATAATCTTTAATGGTAAATTAATAAAATTTGATAATATATGTTGATAAAATAGGTAATTAAGTTAATTTTACTTTTAAAATTAAGTTAAAATTAAAATAATAAAACTTTATTGTTATTTTAAAAAAAATAAAAAGTGAAAATTATAATAATAATAATAATTTGATAATTATTAAATAACATAATAGTAATTTTACTTCAATATTTGTTTATATAATGAAACTTTATAATATATTCATAACTAACAATAATATATATTTTCATAAAATTTGATAATATATATTCATAAAATTTAATAATTTATTCAAAAGATTTCATAATTTACTTAAAATAATTAGTGCTTTGGTGACAAATAAATTATTACCAAATAAAGGTAGTTTTGGAAGTTAGGGTTAGGTTATCAATCAATTCTTGCTTGCAAGTACGACTGTTGTTTGTTCTGGAAGGAGAATTCCGAAAACCAGAATTATCCTATATGCGGTGAGAGCAGATGGGTTGACAAAGACACAAAGAGGAAAAAAGTTGCACAGAAAGTGTTGCAGTACTTCCCTTTGACTCCTAGGCTAACGAGTCTTTATGGTTCAAGGCATACAACAAAGGATATGACTTGTCATAGTATGGGACGATCAAAAGAAGATGGTAAAATGCACCATCTTATTAATGGGGGTGCTTGGAAGCAATTTGATTCCAGATATACAGATTTTTCCAAAGTATCCAAAAACGTTCGATTGAGGTTTGGCTGCTGATGGTTTTAATCCATTTGGTAACATGACTCTATCTTACAGCATGTGGCAAGTAATATTCTGCACATACAATATGCCTCATTGGTTGTGCATGAAAGAGTCATCATTCATGCTGACCTTATTGATTCTCAATCCAAGATCACCTGGGAATGACATGGATGCCTTTTTGAGGCATGTGGTAGACGAATTGAAGGAGTTGTGGGATGAAGGAGTTCAAACTAGATACGCCGCAACGAACAATGTTTTAGAATGCGTGCAACACTATTATGGACTATCAATCACCTGGGAATGACATGGATGCCTTTTTGAGGCATGTGGTAGACAAATTGAAGGATTTGTGGGATGAAGGAGTTCAAACCAGAGACGCCGCAACGAACAATATTTTAGAATGCGTGCAACACTATTATGGACTATCAATTATTTTTCTGCCTGTAGTAGTTTTTCTGGTTGGAGTGGCCAATGATATATGGCATGTCCTTCACGCAACAAAGACACTCCTTCATGTCGAGTAATTCGGAAGACAGCTTATCTTGGTCATAGAAAATTCTTATCTTCTACGCATAAGAGGAGGAAGAGTCGCATGTTTGATGAGAAATATGAAAAATGACGGTCCTCGAGAAAATTCAGCAGTCAAGACATACTCCAACAATTAGCACATGTTCTAGATCATTTGCTAGGTAAACATGTTAGTTTCGGAGGTGTGAAAAGAAAGTGAGAACCAAAAGAGCTTAATTGGAGTAAAAAGAGTATTTTCTTTGAACTTGATTACTAGTCCGAACTTGAACTGAAGCACAATTTAGATGTTATGCATGTGGAGAAAAATGTTTGCGATAGTTTACTCGCTACTTTTCTTATGAATGAGAAATCTAAAGACACCACCAATGCATGAGTAAACTTGAAGAATTGGGGTATGCGATAAGAGTTGCACCTCAATGAAGACTGTACCAAGTTAATCAAACCACATCCTATGTAATCTTTCACACCGGATGAGTTGACGCGGTTTTTCGCCAATAGTAGATTTAAAAATCTAATAAGGATATTAGTGCTTATTTGTAAACCGTAATGAACTTATAAGGGCCCTTTCGTACACACACAATTTATGTGGTTCAGTGGTTAAAATCAACCCAGTCCATGAGACAATGTTATTGATTTTCTCTCAAAATTT